>NW_027364700.1:0-188000 GCF_046119375.1 Phyllobates terribilis
AGCTGGCATCTCACTCTCTTTGAATCTTCTTTATCATGCTAAGAGGAGCAGGAAAAAGCAAAAATTTCAGAATTGCACCTTGCAATGCGTTATGATAATGAAAGGAGCTGGCATCTAACTCTCTTTGAATCTTCTTTACAGACGAATTACTGTTGTGCATTTACAATATTCATTGATTTTTGCCATGAAAACGTCCAGAAAGAAGCTACTGAAGCTGGCATCTCACTCTCTTTGAATCTTCTTTATCATGCTAAGAGGAGCAGGAAAAAGCAAAAAATTTCAGAATTGCACCTTGCAATGCGGAGAAATTACTGTTTGTGCATTTACAATATTCATTGATTTTTGCCATTGAAAAACGTCCAGAAATGATTGAAGCTACTGACTGAATGAAAGGAGCTGGCATCTCACTCTCTTTGAATCTTCTTTATCATGCTAAGAGGAGCAGGAAAAAGCAAAAAATTTCAGAATTGCAACTTGCAATGCGGAGAAATTACTGTTTGTGCATTTACAATATTCATTGATTTTTGCCATTGAAAAACATCATGTTATTCATATACCAGAAATGATTGAAGCTACTGACTGAATGAAAGGAGCTGGCATCTCACTCTCTTTGAATCTTCTTTATCATGCTAAGAGGAGCAGGAAAAAGCAAAAAATTTCAGAATTGCACCTTGCAATGCGGAGAAATTACTGTTTGTGCATTTACAATATTCATTGATTTTTGCCATTGAAAAACGTCCAGAAATGATTGAAGCTACTGACTGAATGAAAGGAGCTGGCATCTCACTCTCTTTGAATCTTCTTTATCATGCTAAGAGGAGCAGGAAAAAGCAAAAAATTTCAGAATTGCACCTTGCAATGCGGAGAAATTACTGTTTGTGCTTTTACAATATTCATTGATTTTTGCCATTGAAAAACATCATGTTATTCATATACAAGAAATGTTTGAAGCTACTGACTGAATGAAAGGAGCTGGCATCTCACTCTCTTTGAATCTTCTTTATCATGCTAAGAGGAGCAGGAAAAAGCAAAAAATTTCAGAATTGCACCTTGCAATGCGGAGAAATTACTGTTTGTGCATTTACAATATTCATTGATTTTTGCCATTGAAAAACGTCCAGAAATGATTGAAGCTACTGACTGAATGAAAGGAGCTGGCATCTCACTCTCTTTGAATCTTCTTTATCATGCTAAGAGGAGCAGGAAAAAGCAAAAAATTTCAGAATTGCACCTTGCAATGCGGAGAAATTACTGTTTGTGCATTTACAATATTCATTGATTTTTGCCATTGAAAAACGTCCAGAAATGATTGAAGCTACTGACTGACTGAAAGGAGCTGGCATCTCACTCTCTTTGAATCTTCTTTATCATGCTAAGAGGAGCAGGAAAAAGCAAAAAATTTCAGAATTGCACCTTGCAATGCGGAGAAATTACTGTTTGTGCATTTACAATATTCATTGATTTTTGCCATTGAAAAACATCATGTTATTCATATACCAGAAATGATTGAAGCTACTGACTGAATGAAAGGAGCTGGCATCTTACTCTCTTTGAATCTTCTTTGTCATGCTAAGAGGAGCAGGAAAAAGCAAAAAATTTCAGAATTGCACCTTGCAATGCGGAGAAATTACTGTTTGTGCATTTACAATATTCATTGATTTTTGCCATTGAAAAACGTCCAGAAATGATTGAAGCTACTGACTGAATGAAAGGAGCTGGCATCTCACTCTCTTTGAATCTTCTTTATCATGCTAAGAGGAGCAGGAAAAAGCAAAAAATTTCAGAATTGCACCTTGCAATGCGGAGAAATTACTGTTTGTGCATTTACAATATTCATTGATTTTTGCCATTGAAAAACGTCCAGAAATGATTGAAGCTACTGACTGAATGAAAGGAGCTGGCATCTCACTCTCTTTGAATCTTCTTTATCATGCTAAGAGGAGCAGGAAAAAGCAAAAAATTTCAGAATTGCACCTTGCAATGCGGAGAAATTACTGTTTGTGCATTTACAATATTCATTGATTTTTGCCATTGAAAAACGTCCAGAAATGATTGAAGCTACTGACTGAATGAAAGGAGCTGGCATCTCACTCTCTTTGAATCTTCTTTATCATGCTAAGAGGAGCAGGAAAAAGCAAAAAATTTCAGAATTGCAACTTGCAATGCGGAGAAATTACTGTTTGTGCATTTACAATATTCATTGATTTTTGCCATTGAAAAACATCATGTTATTCATATACCAGAAATGATTGAAGCTACTGACTGAATGAAAGGAGCTGGCATCTCACTCTCTTTGAATCTTCTTTATCATGCTAAGAGGAGCAGGAAAAAGCAAAAAATTTCAGAATTGCACCTTGCAATGCGGAGAAATTACTGTTTGTGCATTTACAATATTCATTGATTTTTGCCATTGAAAAACGTCCAGAAATGATTGAAGCTACTGACTGAATGAAAGGAGCTGGCATCTCACTCTCTTTGAATCTTCTTTATCATGCTAAGAGGAGCAGGAAAAAGCAAAAAATTTCAGAATTGCACCTTGCAATGCGGAGAAATTACTGTTTGTGCTTTTACAATATTCATTGATTTTTGCCATTGAAAAACATCATGTTATTCATATACAAGAAATGTTTGAAGCTACTGACTGAATGAAAGGAGCTGGCATCTCACTCTCTTTGAATCTTCTTTATCATGCTAAGAGGAGCAGGAAAAAGCAAAAAATTTCAGAATTGCACCTTGCAATGCGGAGAAATTACTGTTTGTGCATTTACAATATTCATTGATTTTTGCCATTGAAAAACGTCCAGAAATGATTGAAGCTACTGACTGAATGAAAGGAGCTGGCATCTCACTCTCTTTGAATCTTCTTTATCATGCTAAGAGGAGCAGGAAAAAGCAAAAAATTTCAGAATTGCACCTTGCAATGCGGAGAAATTACTGTTTGTGCATTTACAATATTCATTGATTTTTGCCATTGAAAAACGTCCAGAAATGATTGAAGCTACTGACTGACTGAAAGGAGCTGGCATCTCACTCTCTTTGAATCTTCTTTATCATGCTAAGAGGAGCAGGAAAAAGCAAAAAATTTCAGAATTGCACCTTGCAATGCGGAGAAATTACTGTTTGTGCATTTACAATATTCATTGATTTTTGCCATTGAAAAACATCATGTTATTCATATACCAGAAATGATTGAAGCTACTGACTGAATGAAAGGAGCTGGCATCTTACTCTCTTTGAATCTTCTTTGTCATGCTAAGAGGAGCAGGAAAAAGCAAAAAATTTCAGAATTGCACCTTGCAATGCGGAGAAATTACTGTTTGTGCATTTACAATATTCATTGATTTTTGCCATTGAAAAACGTCCAGAAATGATTGAAGCTACTGACTGAATGAAAGGAGCTGGCATCTCACTCTCTTTGAATCTTCTTTATCATGCTAAGAGGAGCAGGAAAAAGCAAAAAATTTCAGAATTGCACCTTGCAATGCGGAGAAATTACTGTTTGTGCATTTACAATATTCATTGATTTTTGCCATTGAAAAACGTCCAGAAATGATTGAAGCTACTGACTGAATGAAAGGAGCTGGCATCTCACTCTCTTTGAATCTTCTTTATCATGCTAAGAGGAGCAGGAAAAAGCAAAAAATTTCAGAATTGCACCTTGCAATGCGGAGAAATTACTGTTTGTGCATTTACAATATTCATTGATTTTTGCCATTGAAAAACGTCCAGAAATGATTGAAGCTACTGACTGAATGAAAGGAGCTGGCATCTCACTCTCTTTGAATCTTCTTTATCATGCTAAGAGGAGCAGGAAAAAGCAAAAAATTTCAGAATTGCACCTTGCAATGCGGAGAAATTACTGTTTGTGCATTTACAATATTCATTGATTTTTGCCATTGAAAAACGTCCAGAAATGATTGAAGCTACTGACTGAATGAAAGGAGCTGGCATCTCACTCTCTTTGAATCTTCTTTATCATGCTAAGAGGAGCAGGAAAAAGCAAAAAATTTCAGAATTGCACCTTGCAATGCGGAGAAATTACTGTTTGTGCATTTACAATATTCATTGATTTTTGCCATTGAAAAACATCATGTTATTCATATACCAGAAATGTTTGAAGCTACTGACTGAATGAAAGGAGCTGGCATCTCACTCTCTTTGAATCTTCTTTATCATGCTAAGAGGAGCAGGAAAAAGCAAAAAATTTCAGAATTGCACCTTGCAATGCGGAGAAATTACTGTTTGTGCATTTACAATATTCATTGATTTTTGCCATTGAAAAACGTCCAGAAATGATTGAAGCTACTGACTGAATGAAAGGAGCTGGCATCTCACTCTCTTTGAATCTTCTTTATCATGCTAAGAGGAGCAGGAAAAAGCAAAAAATTTCAGAATTGCACCTTGCAATGCGGAGAAATTACTGTTTGTGCATTTACAATATTCATTGATTTTTGCCATTGAAAAACGTCCAGAAATGATTGAAGCTACTGACTGAATGAAAGGAGCTGGCATCTCACTCTCTTTGAATCTTCTTTATCATGCTAAGAGGAGCAGGAAAAAGCAAAAAATTTCAGAATTGCACCTTGCAATGCGGAGAAATTACTGTTTGTGCATTTACAATATTCATTGATTTTTGCCATTGAAAAACGTCCAGAAATGATTGAAGCTACTGACTGAATGAAAGGAGCTGGCATCTCACTCTCTTTGAATCTTCTTTATCATGCTAAGAGGAGCAGGAAAAAGCAAAAAATTTCAGAATTGCACCTTGCAATGCGGAGAAATTACTGTTTGTGCATTTACAATATTCATTGATTTTTGCCATTGAAAAACGTCCAGAAATGATTGAAGCTACTGACTGAATGAAAGGAGCTGGCATCTCACTCTCTTTGAATCTTCTTTATCATGCTAAGAGGAGCAGGAAAAAGCAAAAAATTTCAGAATTGCACCTTGCAATGCGGAGAAATTACTGTTTGTGCATTTACAATATTCATTGATTTTTGCCATTGAAAAACGTCCAGAAATGATTGAAGCTACTGACTGAATGAAAGGAGCTGGCATCTCACTCTCTTTGAATCTTCTTTATCATGCTAAGAGGAGCAGGAAAAATCAAAAAATTTCAGAATTGCACCTTGCAATGCGGAGAAATTACTGTTTGTGCATTTACAATATTCATTGATTTTTGCCATTGAAAAACATGTTATTCATATACCAGAAATGTTTGAAGCTACTGACTGAATGAAAGGAGCTGGCACCTCACTCTCTTTGAATCTTCTTTATCATGCTAAGAGGAGCGGGAAAAAGCAAAAAATTTCAGAATTGCACCTTGCAATGCGGAGAAATTACTGTTTGTGCATTTACAATATTCATTGATTTTTGCCATTGAAAAACATCCAGAAATGATTGAAGGTACTGACTGAATGAAAGGAGCTGGCATCTCACTCTCTTTGAATCTTCTTTATCATGCTAAGAGGAGCAGGAAAAAGCAAAAAATTTCAGAATTGCACCTTGCAATGCGGAGAAATTACTGTTTGTGCATTTACAATATTCATTGATTTTTGCCATTGAAAAAGTCCAGAAATGATTGAAGCTACTGACTGAATGAAAGGAGCTGGCATCTCACTCTCTTTGAATCTTCTTTATCATGCTAAGAGGAGCAGGAAAAAGCAAAAAATTTCAGAATTGCACCTTGCAATGCGGAGAAATTACTGTTTGTGCTTTTACAATATTCATTGATTTTTGCCATTGAAAAACATCATGTTATTCATATACCAGAAATGTTTGAAGCTACTGACTGAATGAAAGGAGCTGGCATCTAACTCTCTTTGAATCTTCTTTATCATGCTAAGAGGAGCAGGAAAAAGCAAAAAATTTCAGAATTGCACCTTGCAATGCGGAGAAATTACTGTTTGTGCATTTACAATATTCATTGATTTTTGCCATTGAAAAACGTCCAGAAATGATTGAAGCTACTGACTGAATGAAAGGAGCTGGCATCTCACTCTCTTTGAATCTTCTTTATCATGCTAAGAGGAGCAGGAAAAAGCAAAAAATTTCAGAATTGCACCTTGCAATGCGGAGAAATTACTGTTTGTGCATTTACAATATTCATTGATTTTTGCCATTGAAAAACGTCCAGAAATGATTGAAGCTACTGACTGAATGAAAGGAGCTGGCATCTCACTCTCTTTGAATCTTCTTTATCATGCTAAGAGGAGCAGGAAAAAGCAAAAAATTTCAGAATTGCAACTTGCAATGCGGAGAAATTACTGTTTGTGCATTTACAATATTCATTGATTTTTGCCATTGAAAAACATCATGTTATTCATATACCAGAAATGATTGAAGCTACTGACTGAATGAAAGGAGCTGGCATCTCACTCTCTTTGAATCTTCTTTATCATGCTAAGAGGAGCAGGAAAAAGCAAAAAATTTCAGAATTGCACCTTGCAATGCGGAGAAATTACTGTTTGTGCATTTACAATATTCATTGATTTTTGCCATTGAAAAACGTCCAGAAATGATTGAAGCTACTGACTGAATGAAAGGAGCTGGCATCTCACTCTCTTTGAATCTTCTTTATCATGCTAAGAGGAGCAGGAAAAAGCAAAAAATTTCAGAATTGCACCTTGCAATGCGGAGAAATTACTGTTTGTGCTTTTACAATATTCATTGATTTTTGCCATTGAAAAACATCATGTTATTCATATACAAGAAATGTTTGAAGCTACTGACTGAATGAAAGGAGCTGGCATCTCACTCTCTTTGAATCTTCTTTATCATGCTAAGAGGAGCAGGAAAAAGCAAAAAATTTCAGAATTGCACCTTGCAATGCGGAGAAATTACTGTTTGTGCATTTACAATATTCATTGATTTTTGCCATTGAAAAACGTCCAGAAATGATTGAAGCTACTGACTGAATGAAAGGAGCTGGCATCTCACTCTCTTTGAATCTTCTTTATCATGCTAAGAGGAGCAGGAAAAAGCAAAAAATTTCAGAATTGCACCTTGCAATGCGGAGAAATTACTGTTTGTGCATTTACAATATTCATTGATTTTTGCCATTGAAAAACGTCCAGAAATGATTGAAGCTACTGACTGACTGAAAGGAGCTGGCATCTCACTCTCTTTGAATCTTCTTTATCATGCTAAGAGGAGCAGGAAAAAGCAAAAAATTTCAGAATTGCACCTTGCAATGCGGAGAAATTACTGTTTGTGCATTTACAATATTCATTGATTTTTGCCATTGAAAAACATCATGTTATTCATATACCAGAAATGATTGAAGCTACTGACTGAATGAAAGGAGCTGGCATCTTACTCTCTTTGAATCTTCTTTGTCATGCTAAGAGGAGCAGGAAAAAGCAAAAAATTTCAGAATTGCACCTTGCAATGCGGAGAAATTACTGTTTGTGCATTTACAATATTCATTGATTTTTGCCATTGAAAAACGTCCAGAAATGATTGAAGCTACTGACTGAATGAAAGGAGCTGGCATCTCACTCTCTTTGAATCTTCTTTATCATGCTAAGAGGAGCAGGAAAAAGCAAAAAATTTCAGAATTGCACCTTGCAATGCGGAGAAATTACTGTTTGTGCATTTACAATATTCATTGATTTTTGCCATTGAAAAACGTCCAGAAATGATTGAAGCTACTGACTGAATGAAAGGAGCTGGCATCTCACTCTCTTTGAATCTTCTTTATCATGCTAAGAGGAGCAGGAAAAAGCAAAAAATTTCAGAATTGCACCTTGCAATGCGGAGAAATTACTGTTTGTGCATTTACAATATTCATTGATTTTTGCCATTGAAAAACGTCCAGAAATGATTGAAGCTACTGACTGAATGAAAGGAGCTGGCATCTCACTCTCTTTGAATCTTCTTTATCATGCTAAGAGGAGCAGGAAAAAGCAAAAAATTTCAGAATTGCACCTTGCAATGCGGAGAAATTACTGTTTGTGCATTTACAATATTCATTGATTTTTGCCATTGAAAAACGTCCAGAAATGATTGAAGCTACTGACTGAATGAAAGGAGCTGGCATCTCACTCTCTTTGAATCTTCTTTATCATGCTAAGAGGAGCAGGAAAAAGCAAAAAATTTCAAAATTGCACCTTGCAATGCGGAGAAATTACTGTTTGTGCATTTACAATATTCATTGATTTTTGCCATTGAAAAACATCATGTTATTCATATACCAGAAATGTTTGAAGCTACTGACTGAATGAAAGGAGCTGGCATCTCACTCTCTTTGAATCTTCTTTATCATGCTAAGAGGAGCAGGAAAAAGCAAAAAATTTCAGAATTGCACCTTGCAATGCGGAGAAATTACTGTTTGTGCATTTACAATATTCATTGATTT
This sequence comes from Phyllobates terribilis, assembly GCF_046119375.1. Lineage (NCBI taxonomy): Eukaryota > Metazoa > Chordata > Amphibia > Anura > Dendrobatidae > Phyllobates > Phyllobates terribilis. The sequence goes on from NW_027364700.1 coordinate 8,360, forward strand.
TTGCCATTGAAAAACATCATGTTATTCATATACCAGAAATGTTTGAAGCTACTGACTGAATGAAAGGAGCTGGCATCTCACTCTCTTTGAATCTTCTTTATCATGCTAAGAGGAGCAGGAAAAAGCAAAAAATTTCAGAATTGCACCTTGCAATGTGGAGAAATTACTGTTTGTGCATTTACAATATTCATTGATTTTTACCATTGAAAAACGTCCAGAAATGATTGAAGCTACTGACTGAATGAAAGTAGCTGGCATCTCACTCTCTTTGAATCTTCTTTACCATGCTAAGAGGAGCAGGAAAAAGCAAAAAATTTCAGACTTGCACCTTGCAATGCGGAGAAATTACTGTTTGTGCATTTACAATATTCATTGATTTTTGCCATTGAAAAACATCATGTTATTCATATACCAGAAATGTTTGAAGCTACTGACTGAATGAAAGGAGCTGGCATCTCACTCTCTTTGAATCTTCTTTATCATGCTAAGAGGAGCAGGAAAAAGCAAAAAATTTCAGAATTGCACCTTGCAATGCGGAGAAATTACTGTTTGTGCATTTACAATATTCATTGATTTTTGCCATTGAAAAACGTCCAGAAATGATTGAAGCTACTGACTGAATGAAAGGAGCTGGCATCTCACTCTCTTTGAATCTTCTTTATCATGCTAAGAGGAGCAGGAAAAAGCAAAAAATTTCAGAATTGCACCTTGCAATGCGGAGAAATTACTGTTTGTGCATTTACAGTATTCATTGATTTTTGCCATTGAAAAACGTCCAGAAATGATTGAAGCTACTGACTGAATGAAAGGAGCTGGCATCTCACTCTCTTTGAATCTTCTTTATCATGCTAAGAGGAGCAGGAAAAATCAAAAAATTTCAGAATTGCACCTTGCAATGCGGAGAAATTACTGTTTGTGCATTTACAATATTCATTGATTTTTGCCATTGAAAAACATGTTATTCATATACCAGAAATGTTTGAAGCTACTGACTGAATGAAAGGAGCTGGCACCTCACTCTCTTTGAATCTTCTTTATCATGCTAAGAGGAGCGGGAAAAAGCAAAAAATTTCAGAATTGCACCTTGCAATGCGGAGAAATTACTGTTTGTGCATTTACAATATTCATTGATTTTTGCCATTGAAAAACATCCAGAAATGATTGAAGGTACTGACTGAATGAAAGGAGCTGGCATCTCACTCTCTTTGAATCTTCTTTATCATGCTAAGAGGAGCAGGAAAAAGCAAAAAATTTCAGAATTGCACCTTGCAATGCGGAGAAATTACTGTTTGTGCATTTACAATATTCATTGATTTTTGCCATTGAAAAACGTCCAGAAATAATTGAAGCTACTGACTGAATGAAAGGAGCTGGCATCTCACTCTCTTTGAATCTTCTTTATCATGCTAAGAGGAGCAGGAAAAAACAAAAAATTTCAGAATTGCACCTTGCAATGCGGAGAAATTACAGTTTGTGCATTTACAATATTCATTGATTTTTGCCATTGAAAAACATCCAGAAATGATTGAAGCTTCTGACTGAATGAAAGGAGCTGGCATCTCACTCTCTTTCAATCTTCTTTATCATGCTAAGAGGAGCAGGAAAAAGCAAAAAATTTCAGAATTGCACCTTGCAATGCGGAGAAATTACTGTTTGTGCATTTACAATATTCATTGATTTTTGCCATTGAAAAACATCATGTTATTCATATACCAGAAATGTTTGAAGCTACTGACTGAATGAAAGGAGCTGGCATCTCACTCTCTTTGAATCTTCTTTATCATGCTAAGAGGAGCAGGAAAAAGCAAAAAATTTCAGAATTGCAACTTGCAATGCGGAGAAATTACTGTTTGTGCATTTACAATATTCATTGATTTTTGCCATTGAAAACATCATGTTATTCATATACCAGAAATGTTTGAAGCTACTGACTGAATGAAAGGAGCTGGCATCTCACTCTCTTTGAATCTTCTTTATCATGCTAAGAGGAGCAGGAAAAAGCAAAAAATTTCAGAATTGGACCTTGCAATGTGGAGAAATTACTGTTTGTGCATTTACAATATTCATTGATTTTTACCATTGAAAAACATCCAGAAATGATTGAAGCTACTGACTGAATGAAAGTAGCTGGCATCTCACTCTCTTTGAATCTTCTTTATCATGCTAAGAGGAGCAGGAAAAAGCAAAAAATTTCAGAATTGCACCTTGCAATGCGGAGAAATTACTGTTTGTGCATTTACAATATTCATTGATTTTTGCCATTGAAAAACATCATGTTATTCATATACCAGAAATGTTTGAAGCTACTGACTGAATGAAAGGAGCTGGCATCTCACTCTCTTTGAATCTTCTTTATCATGCTAAGAGGAGCAGGAAAAAGCAAAAAATTTCAGAATTGCACCTTGCAATGTGGAGAAATTACTGTTTGTGCATTTACAATATTCATTGATTTTTACCATTGAAAAACATCCAGAAATGATTGAAGCTACTGACTGAATGAAAGTAGCTGGCATCTCACTCTCTTTGAATCTTCTTTATCATGCTAAGAGGAGCAGGAAAAAGCAAAAAATTTCAGACTTGCACCTTGCAATGCGGAGAAATTACTGTTTGTGCATTTACAATATTCATTGATTTTTGCCATTGAAAAACATCATGTTATTCATATACCAGAAATGTTTGAAGCTACTGACTGAATGAAAGGAGCTGGCATCTCACTCTCTTTGAATCTTCTTTATCATGCTAAGAGGAGCAGGAAAAAGCAAAAAATTTCAGAATTGCACCTTGCAATGCGGAGAAATTACTGTTTGTGCATTTACAATATTCATTGATTTTTGCCATTGAAAAACGTCCAGAAATGATTGAAGCTACTGACTGAATGAAAGGAGCTGGCATCTCACTCTCTTTGAATCTTGTTTATCATGCTAAGAGGAGCAGGAAAAAGCAAAAAATTTCAGAATTGCACCTTGCAATGCGGAGAAATTACTGTTTGTGCATTTACAATATTCATTGATTTTTGCCATTGAAAAACGTCCAGAAATGATTGAAGCTACTGACTGAATGAAAGGAGCTGGCATCTCACTCTCTTTGAATCTTCTTTATCATGCTAAGAGGAGCAGGAAAAAGCAAAAAATTTCAGAATTGCACCTTGCAATGCGGAGAAATTACTGTTTGTGCATTTACAATATTCATTGATTTTTGCCATTGAAAAACATCATGTTATTCATATACCAGAAATGATTGAAGATACTGACTGAATGAAAGGAGCTGGCATCTCACTCTCTTTGAATCTTCTTTATCATGCTAAGAGGAGCAGGAAAAAGCAAAAAATTTCAGAATTGCACCTTGCAATGCGGAGAAATTACTGTTTGTGCATTTACAATATTCATTGATTTTTGCCATTGAAAAACGTCCAGAAATGATTGAAGCTACTGACTGAATGAAAGGAACTGGCATCTCACTCTCTTTGAATCTTCTTTATCATGCTAAGAGGAGCAGGAAAAAGCAAAAAATTTCAGAATTGCACCTTGCAATGCGGAGAAATTAGTTTGTGCATTTACAAAATTCATTGATTTTTGCCATTGAAAAACATCATGTTATTCATATACCAGAAATGTTTGAAGCTACTGACTGAATGAAAGGAGCTGACATCTCACTCTCTTTGAATCTTCTTTATCATGCTAAGAGGAGCAGGAAAAAGCAAAAAATTTCAGAATTGCACCTTGCAATGCGGAGAAATTACTGTTTGTGCATTTACAATATTCATTGATTTTTGCCATTGAAAAACATCCAGAAATGATTGAAGCTACTGACTGAATGAAAGGAGCTGGCATCTCACTCTCTTTGAATCTTCTTTATCATGCTAAGAGGAGCAGGAAAAAGCAAAAAATTTCAGAATTGCACCTTGCAATGCGGAGAAATTACTGTTTGTGCATTTACAATATTCATTGATTTTTGCCATTGAAAAACATCATGTTATTCATATACCAGAAATGTTTGAAGCTACTGACTGAATGAAAGGAGCTGGCATCTCACTCTCTTTGAATCTTCTTTATCATGCTAAGAGGAGCAGGAAAAAGCAAAAAATTTCAGAATTGCACCTTGCAATGCGGAGAAATTACTGTTTGTGCATTTACAATATTCATTGATTTTTGCCATTGAAAAACATCATGTTATTCATATACCAGAAATGTTTGAAGCTACTGACTGAATGAAAGGAGCTGGCATCTCACTCTCTTTGAATCTTCTTTATCATGCTAAGAGGAGCAGGAAAAAGCAAAAAATTTCAGAATTGCACCTTGCAATGTGGAGAAATTACTGTTTGTGCATTTACAATATTCATTGATTTTTACCATTGAAAAAGGTCCAGAAATGATTGAAGCTACTGACTGAATGAAAGTAGCTGGCATCTCACTCTCTTTGAATCTTCTTTATCATGCTAAGAGGAGCAGGAAAAAGCAAAAAATTTCAGACTTGCACCTTGCAATGCGGAGAAATTACTGTTTGTGCATTTACAATATTCATTGATTTTTGCCATTGAAAAACATCATGTTATTCATATACCAGAAATGTTTGAAGCTACTGACTGAATGAAAGGAGCTGGCATCTCACTCTCTTTGAATCTTCTTTATCATGCTAAGAGGAGCAGGAAAAAGCAAAAAATTTCAGAATCGCACCTTGCAATGCGGAGAAATTACTGTTTGTGCATTTACAATTTTCATTGATTTTTGCCATTGAAAAACGTCCAGAAATGATTGAAGGTACTGACTGAATGAAAGGAGCTGGCATCTCACTCTCTTTGAATCTTCTTTATCATGCTAAGAGGAGCAGGAAAAAGCAAAAAATTTCAGAATTGCACCTTGCAATGCGGAGAAATTACTGTTTGTGCATTTACAATATTCATTGATTTTTGCCATTGAAAAACGTCCAGAAATGATTGAAGCTACTGACTGAATGAAAGGAGCTGGCATCTCACTCTCTTTGAATCTTCTTTATCATGCTAAGAGGAGCAGGAAAAAGCAAAAAATTTCAGAATTGCACCTTGCAATGCGGAGAAATTACAGTTTGTGCATTTACAATATTCATTGATTTTTGCCATTGAAAAACATCCAGAAATGATTGAAGCTACTGACTGAATGAAAGGAGCTGGCATCTCACTCTCTTTCAATCTTCTTTATCATGCTAAGAGGAGCAGGAAAAAGCAAAAAATTTCAGAATTGCACCTTGCAATGCGGAGAAATTACTGTTTGTGCATTTACAATATTCATTGATTTTTGCCATTGAAAAACATCATGTTATTCATATACCAGAAATGTTTGAAGCTACTGACTGAATGAAAGGAGCTGGCATCTCACTCTCTTTGAATCTTCTTTATCATGCTAAGAGGAGCAGGAAAAAGCAAAAAATTTCAGAATTGCACCTTGCAATGCGGAGAAATTACTGTTTGTGCATTTACAATATTCATTGATTTTTGCCATTGAAAAACATGTTATTCATATACCAGAAATGTTTGAAGCTACTGACTGAATGAAAGGAGCTGGCACCTCACTCTCTTTGAATCTTTATCATGCTAAGAGGAGCGGGAAAAAGCAAAAAATTTCAGAATTGCACCTTGCAATGCGGAGAAATTACTGTTTGTGCATTTACAATATTCATTGATTTTTGCCATTGAAAAACGTCCAGAAATGATTGAAGGTACTGACTGAATGAAAGGAGCTGGCATCTCACTCTCTTTGAATCTTCTTTATCATGCTAAGAGGAGCAGGAAAAAGCAAAAAATTTCAGAATTGCACCTTGCAATGCGGAGAAATTACTGTTTGTGCATTTACAATATTCATTGATTTTTGCCATTGAAAAACGTCCAGAAATGATTGAAGCTACTGACTGAATGAAAGGAGCTGGCATCTCACTCTCTTTGAATCTTCTTTATTATGCTAAGAGGAGCAGGAAAAAGCAAAAAATTTCAGAATTGCACCTTGCAATGCGGAGAAATTACAGTTTGTGCATTTACAATATTCATTGATTTTTGCCATTGAAAAACATCCAGAAATGATTGAAGCTACTGACTGAATGAAAGGAGCTGGCATCTCACTCTCTTTGAATCTTCTTTATCATGCTAAGAGGAGCAGGAAAAAGCAAAAAATTTCAGAATTGCACCTTGCAATGCGGAGAAATTACTGTTTGTGCATTTACAATATTCATTGATTTTTGCCATTGAAAAACATCATGTTATTCATATACCAGAAATGTTTGAAGCTACTGACTGAATGAAAGGAGCTGGCATCTCAATCTCTTTGAATCTTCTTTATCATGCTAAGAGGAGCAAGAAAAAGCAAAAAATTTCAGAATTGCACCTTGCAATGTGGAGAAATTACTGTTTGTGCATTTACAATATTCATTGATTTTTACCATTGAAAAACGTCCAGAAATGATTGAAGCTACTGACTGAATGAAAGTAGCTGGCATCTCACTCTCTTTGAATCTTCTTTATCATGCTAAGAGGAGCAGGAAAAAGCAAAAAATTTCAGACTTGCACCTTGCAATGCGGAGAAATTACTGTTTGTGCATTTACAATATTCATTGATTTTTGCCATTGAAAAACATCATGTTATTCATATACCAGAAATGTTTGAAGCTACTGACTGAATGAAAGGAGCTGGCATCTCACTCTCTTTGAATCTTCTTTATCATGCTAAGAGGAGCAGGAAAAAGCAAAAAATTTCAGAATTGCACCTTGCAATGCGGAGAAATTACTGTTTGTGCATTTACAATATTCATTGATTTTTGCCATTGAAAAACGTCCAGAAATGATTGAAGCTACTGACTGAATGAAAGGAGCTGGCATCTCACTCTCTTTGAATCTTGTTTATCATGCTAAGAGGAGCAGGAAAAAGCAAAAAATTTCAGAATTGCACCTTGCAATGCGGAGAAATTACTGTTTGTGCATTTACAATATTCATTGATTTTTGCCATTGAAAAACATCCAGAAATGATTGAAGCTACTGACTGAATGAAAGGAGCTGGCATCTCACTCTCTTTGAATCTTCTTTATCATGCTAAGAGGAGCAGGAAAAAGCAAAAAATTTCAGAATTGCACCTTGCAATGCGGAGAAATTACTGTTTGTGCATTTACAATATTCATTGATTTTTGCCATTGAAAAACATCATGTTATTCATATACCAGAAATGTTTGAAGCTACTGACTGAATGAAAGGAGCTGGCATCTCACTCTCTTTGAATCTTCTTTATCATGCTAAGAGGAGCAGGAAAAAGCAAAAAATTTCATAATTGCACCTTGCAATGCGGAGAAATTACTGTTTGTGCATTTACAATATTCATTGATTTTTGCCATTGAAAAACGTCCAGAAATGATTGAAGCTACTGACTGAATGAAAGGAGCTGGCATCTCACTCTCTTTGAATCATGTTTATCATGCTAAGAGGAGCAGGAAAAAGCAAAAAATTTCAGAATTGCACCTTGCAATGCGGAGAAATTACTGTTTGTGCATTTACAATATTCATTGATTTTTGCCATTGAAAAACGTCCAGAAATTATTGAAGCTACTGACTGAATGAAAGGAGCTGGCATCTCACTCTCTTTGAATCTTCTTTATCATGCTAAGAGGAGCAGGAAAAAGCAAAAAATTTCAGAATTGCACCTTGCAATGCGGAGAAATTACTGTTTGTGCATTTACAATATTCATTGATTTTTGCCATTGAAAAACATCATGTTATTCATATACCAGAAATGATTGAAGCTACTGACTGAATGAAAGGAGCTGGCATCTCACTCTCTTTGAATCTTCTTTATCATGCTAAGAGGAGCAGGAAAAAGTAAAAAATTTCAGAATTGCACTATGCAATGCGGAGAAATTACTGTTTGTGCATTTATAATATTCAATGATTTTTGCCATTGAAAAACGTCCAGAAATGATTGAAGCTACTGACTGAACGAAAGGAGCTGGCATCTCACTCTCTTTGAATCTTCTTTATCATGCTAAGAGGAGCAGGAAAAAGCAAAAAATTTCAGAATTGCACCTTGCAATGCGGAGAAATTACTGTTTGTGCATTTACAATATTCATTGATTTTTGCCATTGAAAAACATCATGTTATTCATATACCAGAAATGTTTGAAGCTACTGACTGAATGAAAGGAGCTGGCATCTCACTCTCTTTGAATCTTCTTTATCATGCTAAGAGGAGCAGGAAAAAGCAAAAAATTTCAGAATTGCAACTTGCAATGCGGAGAAATTACTGTTTGTGCATTTACAATATTCATTGATTTTTGCCATTGAAAAACGTCCAGAAATGATTGAAGCTACTGACTGAATGAAAGGAGCTGGCATCTCACTCTCTTTGAATCTTCTTTATCATGCTAAGAGGAGCAGGTAAAAGCAAAAAATTTCAGAATTGCACCTTGCAATGCGGAGAAATTACTGTTTGTGCATTTACAATATTCATTGATTTTTGCCATTGAAAAACGTCCAGAAATGATTGAAGCTACTGACTGAATGAAAGGAGCTGGCATCTCACTCTCTTTGAATCTTGTTTATCATGCTAAGAGGAGCAGGAAAAAGCAAAAAATTTCAGAATTGCACCTTGCAATGCGGAGAAATTACTGTTTGTGCATTTGCAATATTCATTGATTTTTGCCATTGAAAAACGTCCAGAAATGATTGAAGCTACTGACTGAATGAAAGGAGCTGGCATCTCACTCTCTTTGAATCTTCTTTATCATGCTAAGAGGAGCAGGAAAAAGCAAAAAATTTCAGAATTGCACCTTGCAATGCGGAGAAATTACTGTTTGTGCATTTACAATATTCATTGATTTTTGCCATTGAAAAACATCATGTTATTCATATACCAGAAATGATTGAAGCTACTGACTGAATGAAAGGAGCTGGCATCTCACTCTCTTTGAATCTTCTTTATCATGCTAAGAGGAGCAGGAAAAAGCAAAAAATTTCAGAATTGCACCTTGCAATGCGGAGAAATTACTGTTTGTGCATTTACAATATTCATTGATTTTTGCCATTGAAAAACATCATGTTATTCATATACCAGAAATGTTTGAAGCTACTGACTGAATGAAAGGAGCTGGCATCTCACTCTCTTTGAATCTTCTTTATCATGCTAAGAGGAGCAGGAAAAAGCAAAAAATTTCAGAATTGCACCTTGCAATGCGGAGAAATTACTGTTTGTGCATTTACAATATTCATTGATTTTAACCATTGAAAAACGTCCAGAAATGATTGAGGCTACTGACTGAACGAAAGGAGCTGGCATCTCACTCTCTTTGAATCTTCTTTAACATGCTAAGAGGAGCAGGAAAAAGCAAAAAATTTCAGAATTGCACCTTGCAATGCGGAGAAATTACTGTTTGTGCATTTACAATATTCATTGATTTTTGCCATTGAAAAACATCATGTTATTCATATACCAGAAATGTTTGAAGCTACTGACTGAATGAAAGGAGCTGGCATCTCACTCTCTTTGAATCTTCTTTATCATGCTAAGAGGAGCAGGAAAAAACAAAAAATTTCAGAATTGCACCTTGCAATGCGGAGAAATTACTGTTTGTGCATTTACAATATTCATTGATTTTTGCCATTGAAAAACATCATGTTATTCATATACCAGAAATGATTGAAGCTACTGACTGAATGAAAGGAGCTGGCATCTCACTCTCTTTGAATCTTCTTTATCATGCTAAGAGGAGCAGGAAAAAGTAAAAAATTTCAGAATTGCACCTTGCAATGCGGAGAAATTACTGTTTGTGCATTTACAATATTCAATGATTTTTGCCATTGAAAAAAGTCCAGAAATGATTGAAGCTACTGACTCAATGAAAGGAGCTGGCATCTCACTCTCTTTGAATCTTCTTTATCATGCTAAGAGGAGCAGGAAAAAGCAAAAAATTTCAGAATTGCACCTTGTAATGCGGAGAAATTACTGTTTGTGCATTTACAATATTCATTGATTTTTGCCATTGAAAAACATCATGTTATTCATATACCAGAAATGTTTGAAGCTACTGACTGAATGAAAGGAGCTGGCATCTCACTCTCTTTGAATCTTCTTTATCATGCTAAGAGGAGCAGGAAAAAGCAAAAAATTTCAGAATTGCACCTTGCAATGCGGAGAAATTACTGTTTGTGCATTTACAATATTCATTGATTTTTGCCATTGAAAAACATCATGTTATTCATATACCAGAAATGTTTGAAGCTACTGACTGAATGAAAGGAGCTGGCATCTCACTCTCTTTGAATCTTCTTTATCATGCTAAGAGGAGCAGGAAAAAGCAAAAAATTTCAGAATTGCACCTTGCAATGCGGAGAAATTACTGTTTGTGCATTTACAATATTCATTGATTTTTGCCATTGAAAAACATGTTATTCATATACCAGAAATGTTTGAAGCTACTGACTGAATGAAAGGAGCTGGCATCTCACTCTCTTTGAATCTTCTTTATCATGCTAAGAGGAGCAGGAAAAAGCAAAAAATTTCAGAATTGCACCTTGCAATGCGGAGAAATTACAGTTTGTGCATTTACAATATTCATTGATTTTTGCCATTGAAAAACGTCCAGAAATGATTGAAGCTACTGACTGAATGAAAGGAGCTGGCATCTCACTCTCTTTGAATCTTCTTTATCATGCTAAGAGGAGCAGGAAAAAGCAAAAAATTTCAGAATTGCACCTTGCAATGCGGAGAAATTACTGTTTGTGCATTTACAATATTCATTGATTTTTGCCATTGAAAAACGTCCAGAAATGATTGAAGCTACTGACTGAATGAAAGGAGCTGGCATCTCACTCTCTTTGAATCTTCTTTATCATGCTAAGAGGAGCAGGAAAAAGCAAAAAATTTCAGAATTGCTCCTTGCAATGCGGAGAAATTACTGTTTGTGCATTTACAATATTCATTGATTTTTGCCATTGAAAAACATGTTATTCATATACCAGAAATGTTTGAAGCTACTGACTGAATGAAAGGAGCTGGCACCTCACTCTCTTTGAATCTTCTTTATCATGCTAAGAGGAGCAGGAAAAAGCAAAAAATTTCAGAATTGCACCTTGCAATGCGGAGAAATTACTGTTTGTGCATTTACAATATTCATTGATTTTTGCCATTGAAAAACGTCCAGAAATGATTGAAGCTACTGACTGAATGAAAGGAGCTGGCATCTCACTCTCTTTGAATCTTCTTTATCATGCTAAGAGGAGCAGGAAAAAGCAAAAAATTTCAGAATTGCACCTTGCAATGCGGAGAAATTACTGTTTGTGCATTTACAATATTCATTGATTTTTGCCATTGAAAAACGTTCAGAAATGATTGAAGCTACTGACTGAATGAAAGGAGCTGGCATCTCACTCTCTTTGAATCTTCTTTATCATGCTAAGAGGAGCAGGAAAAAGCAAAAAATTTCAGAATTGCGCCTTGCAATGCGGAGAAATTAGTGTTTGTGCATTTACAAAATTCATTGATTTTTGCCATTGAAAAACATCATGTTATTCATTTACCAGAAATGATTGAAGCTACTGAATGAATGAAAGGAGCTGGCATCTCACTCTCTTTGAAACTTCTTTATCATGCTAAGAGGAGCAGGAAAAAGCAAAAAATTTCAGAATTGCACCTTGCAATGCGGAGAAATTACTGTTTGTGCATTTACAATATTCATTGATTTTTGCCATTGAAAAACGTCCAGAAATGATTGAAGCTACTGACTGAATGAAAGGAGCTGGCATCTCACTCTCTTTGAATCTTCTTTATCATGCTAAGAGGAGCAGGAAAAAGCAAAAAATTTCAGAATTGCACCTTGCAATGCGGAGAAATTACTGTTTGTGCATTTACAATATTCATTGATTTTTACCATTGAAAAACGTCCAGAAATGATTGAAGCTACTGACTGAATGAAAGTAGCTGGCATCTCACTCTCTTTGAATCTTCTTTATCATGCTAAGAGGAGCAGGAAAAAGCAAAAAATTTCAGACTTGCACCTTGCAATGCGGAGAAATTACTGTTTGTGCATTTACAATATTCATTGATTTTTGCCATTGAAAAACATCATGTTATTCATATACCAGAAATGTTTGAAGCTACTGACTGAATGAAAGGAGCTGGCATCTCACTCTCTTTGAATCTTCTTTATCATGCTAAGAGGAGCAGGAAAAAGCAAAAAATTTCAGAATTGCACCTTGCAATGCGGAGAAATTACTGTTTGTGCATTTACAATATTCATTGATTTTTGCCATTGAAAAACGTCCAGAAATGATTGAAACTACTGACTGAATGAAAGGAGCTGGCATCTCACTCTCTTTGAATCTTCTTTATCATGCTAAGAGGAGCAGGAAAAAGCAAAAAATTTCAGAATTGCACCTTACAATGCGGAGAAATTACAGTTTGTGCATTTACAATATTCATTGATTTTTGCCATTGAAAAACGTCCAGAAATGATTGAAGCTACTGACTGAATGAAAGGAGCTGGCATCTCACTCTCTTTGAATCTTCTTTATCATGCTAAGAGGAGCAGGAAAAAGCAAAAAATTTCAGAATTGCACCTTGCAATGCGGAGAAATTACTGTTTGTGCATTTACAATATTCATTGATTTTTGCCATTGAAAAACGTCCAGAAATGATTGAAGCTACTGACTGAATGAAAGGAGCTGGCATCTCACTCTCTTTGAATCTTCTTTATCATGCTAAGAGGAGCAGGAAAAAGCAAAAAATTTCAGAATTGCACCTTGCAATGCGGAGAAATTACTGTTTGTGCATTTACAATATTCATTGATTTTTGCCATTGAAAAACATCATGTTATTCATATACCAGAAATGTTTGAAGCTACTGACTGAATGAAAGGAGCTGGCATCTCACTCTCTTTGAATCTTCTTTATCATGCTAAGAGGAGCAGGAAAAAGCAAAAAATTTCAGAATTGCACCTTGCAATGCGGAGAAATTACTGTTTGTGCAATTACAATATTCATTGATTTTTGCCATTGAAAAACGTCCAGAAATGATTGAAGCTACTGACTGAATGAAAGGAGCTGGCATCTCACTCTCTATGAATCTTCTTTATCATGCTAAGAGGAGCAGGAAAAGCAAAAAATTTCAGAATTGCACCTTGCAATGCGAAGAAATTACAGTTTGTGCATTTACAATATTCATTGACTTTTGCCATTGAAAAACATCCAGAAATGATTGAAGCTACTGACTGAATGAAAGGAGCTGGCATCTCACTCTCTTTGAATCTTCTTTATCATGCTAAGAGGAGCAGGAAAAAGCAAAAAATTTCAGAATTGCACCTTGCAATGCGGAGAAATTACTGTTTGTGCATTTACAATATTCATTGATTTTTGCCATTGAAAAACGTCCAGAAATGATTGAAGCTACTGACTGAATGAAAGGAGCTGGCATCTCACTCTCTTTGAAACTTCTTTATCATGCTAAGAGGAGCAGGAAAAAGCAAAAAATTTCAGAATTGCGCCTTGCAATGCGGAGAAATTACTGTTTGTGCATTTACAAAATTCATTGATTTTTGCCATTGAAAAACATCATGTTATTCATTTACCAGAAATGATTGAAGCTACTGACTGAATGAAAGGAGCTGGCATCTCACTCTCTTTGAATCTTCTTTATCATGCTAAGAGGAGCAGGAAAAAGCAAAACATTTCAGAATTGCACCTTGCAATGCGAAGAAATTACTGTTTGTGCATTTACAATATTCATTGATTTTTGCCATTGAAAAACGTCCAGAAATGATTGAAGCTACTGACTGAATGAAAGGAGCTGGCATCTCACTCTCTTTAAATCTTCTTTATCATGCTAAGAGGAGCAGGAAAAAGCAAAAAATTTCAGAATTGCACCTTGCAATGCGGAGAAATTACTGTTTCTGCATTTACAATATTCATTGATTTTTACCATTGAAAAACGTCCAGAAATGATTGAAGCTACTGACTGAATGAAAGTAGCTGGCATCTCACTCTCTTTGAATCTTCTTTATCATGCTAAGAGGAGCAGGAAAAAGCAAAAAATTTCAGACTTGCACCTTGCAATGCGGAGAAATTACTGTTTGTGCATTTACAATATTCATTGATTTTTGCCATTGAAAAACATCATGTTATTCATATACCAGAAATGTTTGAAGCTACTGACTGAATGAAAGGAGCTGGCATCTCACTCTCTTTGAATCTTCTTTATCATGCTAAGAGGAGCAGGAAAAAGCAAAAAATTTCAGAATTGCACCTTGCAATGCGGAGAAATTACTGTTTGTGCATTTACAATATTCATTGATTTTTGCCATTGAAAAACGTCCAGAAATGATTGAAGCTACTGACTGAATGAAAGGAGCTGGCATCTCACTCTCTTTGAATCTTCTTTATCATGCTAAGAGGAGCAGGAAAAAGCAAAAAATTTCAGAATTGCACCTTACAATGCGGAGAAATTACAGTTTGTGCATTTACAATATTCATTGATTTTTGCCATTGAAAAACGTCCAGAAATGATTGAAGCTACTGACTGAATGAAAGGAGCTGGCATCTCACTCTCTTTGAATCTTCTTTATCAAGTTAAGTGGAGCAGGAAAAAGCAAAAAATTTCAGAATTGCACCTTGCAATGCGGAGAAATTACTGTTTGTGCATTTACAATATTCATTGATTTTTGCCATTGAAAAACATGTTATTCATATACCAGAAATGTTTGAAGCTACTGACTGAATGAAAGGAGCTGGAACCTCACTCTCTTTGAATCTTCTTTATCATGCTAAGAGGAGCAGGAAAAAGCAAAAAATTTCAGAATTGCACCTTGCAATGCGGAGAAATTACTGTTTGTACATTTACAATATTCATTGATTTTTGCCATTGAAAAACGTCCAGAAATGATTGAAGCTACTGACTGAATGAAAGGAGCTGGCATCTCACTCACTTTGAATCTTCTTTATCATGCTAAGAGGAGCAGGAAAAAGCAAAAAATTTCAGAATTGCACCTTGCAATGCGGAGAAATTACTGTTTGTGCATTTACAATATTCATTGATTTTTGCCATTGAAAAACGTCCAGAAATGATTGAAGCTACTGACTGAATGAAAGGAGCTGGCATCTCACTCTCTTTGAATCTTCTTTATCATGCTAAGAGGAGCAGGAAAAAGCAAAAAATTTCAGAATTGCACCTTGCAATGCGGAGAAATTACTGTTTGTGCATTTACAATATTCATTGATTTTTGCCATTGAAAAACGTCCAGAAATGATTGAAGCTACTGACTGAATGAAAGGAGCTGGCATCTCACTCTCTTTGAATCTTCTTTATCATGCTAAGAGGAGCGGGAAAAAGCAAAAAATTTCAGAATTGCACCTTGCAATGCGGAGAAATTACTGTTTGTGCATTTACAATATTCATTGATTTTTACCATTGAAAAACGTCCAGAAATGATTGAAGCTACTGACTGAATGAAAGTAGCTGGCATCTCACTCTCTTTGAATCTTCTTTATCATGCTAAGAGGAGCAGGAAAAAGCAAAAAATTTCAGACTTGCACCTTGCAATGCGGAGAAATTACTGTTTGTGCATTTACAATATTCATTGATTTTTGCCATTGAAAAACATCATGTTATTCATATACCAGAAATGTTTGAAGCTACTGACTGAATGAAAGGAGCTGGCATCTCACTCTCTTTGAATCTTCTTTATCATGCTAAGAGGAGCAGGAAAAAGCAAAAAATTTCAGAATTGCACCTTGCAATGCGGAGAAATTACTGTTTGTGCATTTACAATATTCATTGATTTTTGCCATTGAAAAACATCATGTTATTCATATACCAGAAATGTTTGAAGCTACTGACTGAATGAAAGGAGCTGGCATCTCACTCTCTTTGAATCTTCTTTATCATGCTAAGAGGAGCAGGAAAAAGCAAAAAATTTCAGAATTGCACCTTGCAATGCGGAGAAATTACTGTTTGTGCATTTACAATATTCATTGATTTTTGCCATTGAAAAACGTCCAGAAATGATTGAAGCTACTGACTGAATGAAAGGAGCTGGCATCTCACTCTCTTTGAATCTTCTTTATCATGCTAAGAGGAGCAGGAAAAAGCAAAAAATTTCAGAATTGCACCTTACAATGCGGAGAAATTACTGTTTGTGCATTTACAATATTCATTGATTTTTGCCATTGAAAAACATCATGTTATTCATATACCAGAAATGTTTGAAGCTACTGACTGAATGAAAGGAGCTGGCATCTCACTCTCTTTGAATCTTCTTTATCATGCTAAGAGGAGCAGGAAAAAGCAAAAAATTTCAGAATTGCAACTTGCAATGCGGAGAAATTACTGTTTGTGCATTTACAATATTCATTGATTTTTGCCATTGAAAAACGTCCAGAAATGATTGAAGCTACTGACTGAATGAAAGGAGCTGGCATCTCACTCTCTTTGAATCTTCTTTATCATGCTAAGAGGAGCAGGTAAAAGCAAAAAATTTCAGAATTGCACCTTGCAATGCGGAGAAATTACTGTTTGTGCATTTACAATATTCATTGATTTTTGCCATTGAAAAACGTCCAGAAATGATTGAAGCTACTGACTGAATGAAAGGAGCTGGCATCTCACTCTCTTTGAATCTTGTTTATCATGCTAAGAGGAGCAGGAAAAAGCAAAAAATTTCAGAATTGCACCTTGCAATGCGGAGAAATTACTGTTTGTGCATTTGCAATATTCATTGATTTTTGCCATTGAAAAACGTCCAGAAATGATTGAAGCTACTGACTGAATGAAAGGAGCTGGCATCTCACTCTCTTTGAATCTTCTTTATCATGCTAAGAGGAGCAGGAAAAAGCAAAAAATTTCAGAATTGCACCTTGCAATGCGGAGAAATTACTGTTTGTGCATTTACAATATTCATTGATTTTTGCCATTGAAAAACATCATGTTATTCATATACCAGAAATGATTGAAGCTACTGACTGAATGAAAGGAGCTGGCATCTCACTCTCTTTGAATCTTCTTTATCATGCTAAGAGGAGCAGGAAAAAGCAAAAAATTTCAGAATTGCACCTTGCAATGCGGAGAAATTACTGTTTGTGCATTTACAATATTCATTGATTTTTGCCATTGAAAAACATCATGTTATTCATATACCAGAAATGTTTGAAGCTACTGACTGAATGAAAGGAGCTGGCATCTCACTCTCTTTGAATCTTCTTTATCATGCTAAGAGGAGCAGGAAAAAGCAAAAAATTTCAGAATTGCACCTTGCAATGCGGAGAAATTACTGTTTGTGCATTTACAATATTCATTGATTTTTACCATTGAAAAACGTCCAGAAATGATTGAGGCTACTGACTGAACGAAAGGAGCTGGCATCTCACTCTCTTTGAATCTTCTTTAACATGCTAAGAGGAGCAGGAAAAAGCAAAAAATTTCAGAATTGCACCTTGCAATGCGGAGAAATTACTGTTTGTGCATTTACAATATTCATTGATTTTTGCCATTGAAAAACATCATGTTATTCATATACCAGAAATGTTTGAAGCTACTGACTGAATGAAAGGAGCTGGCATCTCACTCTCTTTGAATCTTCTTTATCATGCTAAGAGGAGCAGGAAAAAACAAAAAATTTCAGAATTGCACCTTGCAATGCGGAGAAATTACTGTTTGTGCATTTACAATATTCATTGATTTTTGCCATTGAAAAACATCATGTTATTCATATACCAGAAATGATTGAAGCTACTGACTGAATGAAAGGAGCTGGCATCTCACTCTCTTTGAATCTTCTTTATCATGCTCAGAGGAGCAGGAAAAAGTAAAAAATTTCAGAATTGCACCTTGCAATGCGGAGAAATTACTGTTTGTGCATTTACAATATTCAATGATTTTTGCCATTGAAAAAAGTCCAGAAATGATTGAAGCTACTGACTCAATGAAAGGAGCTGGCATCTCACTCTCTTTGAATCTTCTTTATCATGCTAAGAGGAGCAGGAAAAAGCAAAAAATTTCAGAATTGCACCTTGTAATGCGGAGAAATTACTGTTTGTGCATTTACAATATTCATTGATTTTTGCCATTGAAAAACATCATGTTATTCATATACCAGAAATGTTTGAAGCTACTGACTGAATGAAAGGAGCTGGCATCTCACTCTCTTTGAATCTTCTTTATCATGCTAAGAGGAGCAGGAAAAAGCAAAAAATTTCAGAATTGCACCTTGCAATGCGGAGAAATTACTGTTTGTGCATTTACAATATTCATTGATTTTTGCCATTGAAAAACATCATGTTATTCATATACCAGAAATGTTTGAAGCTACTGACTGAATGAAAGGAGCTGGCATCTCACTCTCTTTGAATCTTCTTTATCATGCTAAGAGGAGCAGGAAAAAGCAAAAAATTTCAGAATTGCACCTTGCAATGCGGAGAAATTACTGTTTGTGCATTTACAATATTCATTGATTTTTGCCATTGAAAAACATGTTATTCATATACCAGAAATGTTTGAAGCTACTGACTGAATGAAAGGAGCTGGCATCTCACTCTCTTTGAATCTTCTTTATCATGCTAAGAGGAGCAGGAAAAAGCAAAAAATTTCAGAATTGCACCTTGCAATGCGGAGAAATTACAGTTTGTGCATTTACAATATTCATTGATTTTTGCCATTGAAAAACGTCCAGAAATGATTGAAGCTACTGACTGAATGAAAGGAGCTGGCATCTCACTCTCTTTGAATCTTCTTTATCATGCTAAGAGGAGCAGGAAAAAGCAAAAAATTTCAGAATTGCACCTTGCAATGCGGAGAAATTACTGTTTGTGCATTTACAATATTCATTGATTTTTGCCATTGAAAAACGTCCAGAAATGATTGAAGCTACTGACTGAATGAAAGGAGCTGGCATCTCACTCTCTTTGAATCTTCTTTATCATGCTAAGAGGAGCAGGAAAAAGCAAAAAATTTCAGAATTGCTCCTTGCAATGCGGAGAAATTACTGCTTGTGCATTTACAATATTCATTGATTTTTGCCATTGAAAAACATGTTATTCATATACCAGAAATGTTTGAAGCTACTGACTGAATGAAAGGAGCTGGCACCTCACTCTCTTTGAATCTTCTTTATCATGCTAAGAGGAGCAGGAAAAAGCAAAAAATTTCAGAATTGCACCTTGCAATGCGGAGAAATTACTGTTTGTGCATTTACAATATTCATTGATTTTTGCCATTGAAAAACGTCCAGAAATGATTGAAGCTACTGACTGAATGAAAGGAGCTGGCATCTCACTCTCTTTGAATCTTCTTTATCATGCTAAGAGGAGCAGGAAAAAGCAAAAAATTTCAGAATTGCACCTTGCAATGCGGAGAAATTACTGTTTGTGCATTTACAATATTCATTGATTTTTGCCATTGAAAAACGTTCAGAAATGATTGAAGCTACTGACTGAATGAAAGGAGCTGGCATCTCACTCTCTTTGAATCTTCTTTATCATGCTAAGAGGAGCAGGAAAAAGCAAAAAATTTCAGAATTGCGCCTTGCAATGCGGAGAAATTAGTGTTTGTGCATTTACAAAATTCATTGATTTTTGCCATTGAAAAACATCATGTTATTCATTTACCAGAAATGATTGAAGCTACTGAATGAATGAAAGGAGCTGGCATCTCACTCTCTTTGAAACTTCTTTATCATGCTAAGAGGAGCAGGAAAAAGCAAAAAATTTCAGAATTGCACCTTGCAATGCGGAGAAATTACTGTTTGTGCATTTACAATATTCATTGATTTTTGCCATTGAAAAACGTCCAGAAATGATTGAAGCTACTGACTGAATGAAAGGAGCTGGCATCTCACTCTCTTTGAATCTTCTTTATCATGCTAAGAGGAGCAGGAAAAAGCAAAAAATTTCAGAATTGCACCTTGCAATGCGGAGAAATTACTGTTTGTGCATTTACAATATTGATTGATTTTTACCATTGAAAAACGTCCAGAAATGATTGAAGCTACTGACTGAATGAAAGTAGCTGGCATCTCACTCTCTTTGAATCTTCTTTATCATGCTAAGAGGAGCAGGAAAAAGCAAAAAATTTCAGACTTGCACCTTGCAATGCGGAGAAATTACTGTTTGTGCATTTACAATATTCATTGATTTTTGCCATTGAAAAACATCATGTTATTCATATACCAGAAATGTTTGAAGCTACTGACTGAATGAAAGGAGCTGGCATCTCACTCTCTTTGAATCTTCTTTATCATGCTAAGAGGAGCAGGAAAAAGCAAAAAATTTCAGAATTGCACCTTGCAATGCGGAGAAATTACTGTTTGTGCATTTACAATATTCATTGATTTTTGCCATTGAAAAACGTCCAGAAATGATTGAAACTACTGACTGAATGAAAGGAGCTGGCATCTCACTCTCTTTGAATCTTCTTTATCATGCTAAGAGGAGCAGGAAAAAGCAAAAAATTTCAGAATTGCACCTTACAATGCGGAGAAATTACAGTTTGTGCATTTACAATATTCATTGATTTTTGCCATTGAAAAACGTCCAGAAATGATTGAAGCTACTGACTGAATGAAAGGAGCTGGCATCTCACTCTCTTTGAATCTTCTTTATCATGCTAAGAGGAGCAGGAAAAAGCAAAAAATTTCAGAATTGCACCTTGCAATGCGGAGAAATTACTGTTTGTGCATTTACAATATTCATTGATTTTTGCCATTGAAAAACGTCCAGAAATGATTGAAGCTACTGACTGAATGAAAGGAGCTGGCATCTCACTCTCTTTGAATCTTCTTTATCATGCTAAGAGGAGCAGGAAAAAGCAAAAAATTTCAGAATTGCACCTTGCAATGCGGAGAAATTACTGTTTGTGCATTTACAATATTCATTGATTTTTGCCTTTGAAAAACATCATGTTATTCATATACCAGAAATGTTTGAAGCTACTGACTGAATGAAAGGAGCTGGCATCTCACTCTCTTTGAATCTTCTTTATCATGCTAAGAGGAGCAGGAAAAAGCAAAAAATTTCAGAATTGCACCTTGCAATGCGGAGAAATTACTGTTTGTGCAATTACAATATTCATTGATTTTTGCCATTGAAAAACATCCAGAAATGATTGAAGCTACTGACTGAATGAAAGGAGCTGGCATCTCACTCTCTATGAATCTTCTTTATCATGCTAAGAGGAGCAGGAAAAGCAAAAAATTTCAGAATTGCACCTTGCAATGCGAAGAAATTACAGTTTGTGCATTTACAATATTCATTGACTTTTGCCATTGAAAAACATCCAGAAATGATTGAAGCTACTGACTGAATGAAAGGAGCTGGCATCTCACTCTCTTTGAATCTTCTTTATCATGCTAAGCGGAGCAGGAAAAAGCAAAAAATTTCAGAATTGCACCTTGCAATGCGGAGAAATTACTGTTTGTGCATTTACAATATTCATTGATTTTTGCCATTGAAAAACGTCCAGAAATGATTGAAGCTACTGACTGAATGAAAGGAGCTGGCATCTCACTCTCTTTGAATCTTCTTTATCATGCTAAGAGGAGCAGGAAAAAGCAAAAAATTTCAGAATTGCGCCTTGCAATGCGGAGAAATTACTGTTTGTGCATTTACAAAATTCATTGATTTTTGCCATTGAAAAACATCATGTTATTCATTTACCAGAAATGATTGAAGCTACTGACTGAATGAAAGGAGCTGGCATCTCACTCTCTTTGAATCTTCTTTATCATGCTAAGAGGAGCAGGAAAAAGCAAAACATTTCAGAATTGCACCTTGCAATGCGAAGAAATTACTGTTTGTGCATTTACAATATTCATTGATTTTTGCCATTGAAAAACGTCCAGAAATGATTGAAGCTACTGACTGAATGAAAGGAGCTGGCATCTCACTCTCTTTGAATCTTCTTTATCATGCTAAGAGGAGCAGGAAAAAGCAAAAAATTTCAGAATTGCACCTTGCAATGCGGAGAAATTACTGTTTCTGCATTTACAATATTCATTGATTTTTACCATTGAAAAACGTCCAGAAATGATTGAAGCTACTGACTGAATGAAAGTAGCTGGCATCTCACTCTCTTTGAATCTTCTTTATCATGCTAAGAGGAGCAGGAAAAAGCAAAAAATTTCAGACTTGCACCTTGCAATGCGGAGAAATTACTGTTTGTGCATTTACAATATTCATTGATTTTTGCCATTGAAAAACATCATGTTATTCATATACCAGAAATGTTTGAAGCTACTGACTGAATGAAAGGAGCTGGCATCTCACTCTCTTTGAATCTTCTTTATCATGCTAAGAGGAGCAGGAAAAAGCAAAAAATTTCAGAATTGCACCTTGCAATGCGGAGAAATTACTGTTTGTGCATTTACAATATTCATTGATTTTTGCCATTGAAAAACGTCCAGAAATGATTGAAGCTACTGACTGAATGAAAGGAGCTGGCATCTCACTCTCTTTGAATCTTCTTTATCATGCTAAGAGGAGCAGGAAAAAGCAAAAAATTTCAGAATTGCACCTTACAATGCGGAGAAATTACAGTTTGTGCATTTACAATATTCATTGATTTTTGCCATTGAAAAACGTCCAGAAATGATTGAAGCTACTGACTGAATGAAAGGAGCTGGCATCTCACTCTCTTTGAATCTTCTTTATCAAGTTAAGTGGAGCAGGAAAAAGCAAAAAATTTCAGAATTGCACCTTGCAATGCGGAGAAATTACTGTTTGTGCATTTACAATATTCATTGATTTTTGCCATTGAAAAACATGTTATTCATATACCACAAATGTTTGAAGCTACTGACTGAATGAAAGGAGTTGGAACCTCACTCTCTTTGAATCTTCTTTATCATGCTAAGAGGAGCAGGAAAAAGCAAAAAATTTCAGAATTGCACCTTGCAATGCGGAGAAATTACTGTTTGTACATTTACAATATTCATTGATTTTTGCCATTGAAAAACGTCCAGAAATGATTGAAGCTACTGACTGAATGAAAGGAGCTGGCATCTCACTCACTTTGAATCTTCTTTATCATGCTAAGAGGAGCAGGAAAAAGCAAAAAATTTCAGAATTGCACCTTGCAATGCGGAGAAATTACTGTTTGTGCATTTACAATATTCATTGATTTTTGCCATTGAAAAACGTCCAGAAATGATTGAAGCTACTGACTGAATGAAAGGAGCTGGCATCTCACTCTCTTTGAATCTTCTTTATCATGCTAAGAGGAGCAGGAAAAAGCAAAAAATTTCAGAATTGCACCTTGCAATGCGGAGAAATTACTGTTTGTGCATTTACAATATTCATTGATTTTTGCCATTGAAAAACGTCCAGAAATGATTGAAGCTACTGACTGAATGAAAGGAGCTGGCATCTCACTCTCTTTGAATCTTCTTTATCATGCTAAGAGGAGCGGGAAAAAGCAAAAAATTTCAGAATTGCACCTTGCAATGCGGAGAAATTACTGTTTGTGCATTTACAATATTCATTGATTTTTACCATTGAAAAACGTCCAGAAATGATTGAAACTACTGACTGAATGAAAGTAGCTGGCATCTCACTCTCTTTGAATCTTCTTTATCATGCTAAGAGGAGCAGGAAAAAGCAAAAAATTTCAGACTTGCACCTTGCAATGCGGAGAAATTACTGTTTGTGCATTTACAATATTCATTGATTTTTGCCATTGAAAAACATCATGTTATTCATATACCAGAAATGTTTGAAGCTACTGACTGAATGAAAGGAGCTGGCATCTCACTCTCTTTGAATCTTCTTTATCATGCTAAGAGGAGCAGGAAAAAGCAAAAAATTTCAGAATTGCACCTTGCAATGCGGAGAAATTACTGTTTGTGCATTTACAATATTCATTGATTTTTGCCATTGAAAAACATCATGTTATTCATATACCAGAAATGTTTGAAGCTACTGACTGAATGAAAGGAGCTGGCATCTCACTCTCTTTGAATCTTCTTTATCATGCTAAGAGGAGCAGGAAAAAGCAAAAAATTTCAGAATTGCACCTTGCAATGCGGAGAAATTACTGTTTGTGCATTTACAATATTCATTGATTTTTGCCATTGAAAAACGTCCAGAAATGATTGAAGCTACTGACTGAATGAAAGGAGCTGGCATCTCACTCTCTTTGAATCTTCTTTATCATGCTAAGAGGAGCAGGAAAAAGCAAAAAATTTCAGAATTGCATCTTACAATGCGGAGAAATTACAGTTTGTGCATTTACAATATTCATTGATTTTTGCCATTGAAAAACGTCCAGAAATGATTGAAGCTACTGACTGAATGAAAGGAGCTGGCATCTCACTCTCTTTGAATCTTCTTTATCATGCTAAGAGGAGCAGGAAAAAGCAAAAAATTTCAGAATTGCACCTTACAATGCGGAGAAATTACAGTTTGTGCATTTACAATATTCATTGATTTTTGCCATTGAAAAACGTCCAGAAATGATTGAAGCTACTGACTGAATGAAAGGAGCTGGCATCTCACTCTCTTTGAATCTTCTTTATCATGCTAAGAGGAGCAGGAAAAAGCAAAAAATTTCAGAATTGCACCTTGCAATGCGGAGAAATTACTGTTTGTGCATTTACAATATTCATTGATTTTTGCCATTGAAAAACGTCCAGAAATGATTGAAGCTACTGACTGAATGAAAGGAGCTGGCATCTCACTCTCTTTGAATTTTCTTTATCATGCTAAGAGGAGCAGGAAAAAGCAAAAAATTTCAGAATTGCACCTTGCAATGCGGAGAAATTACTGTTTGTGCATTTACAATATTCATTGATTTTTGCCATTGAAAAACATGTTATTCATATACCAGAAATGTTTGAAGCTACTGACTGAATGAAAGGAGCTGGCACCTCACTCTCTTTGAATCTACTTTATCATGCTAAGAGGAGCAGGATAAAGCAAAAAATTTCAGAATTGCACCTTGCAATGCGGAGAAATTACTGTTTGTGCATTTACAATATTCATTGATTTTTGCCATTGAAAAACGTCCAGAAATGATTGAAGCTACTGACTGAATGAAAGGAGCTGGCATCTCACTCTCTTTGAATCTTCTTTATCATGCTAAGAGGAGCTGGAAAAAGCAAAAAATTTCAGAATTGCACCTTGCAATGCGGAGAAATTACTGTTTGTGCATTTACAATATTCATTAATTTTTGCCATTGAAAAACATCATGTTATTCATATACCAGAAATGTTTGAAGCTACTGACTGAATGAAAGGAGCTGGCATCTCACTCTCTTTGAATCTTCTTTATCATGCTAAGAGGAGCAGGAAAAAGCAAAAAATTTCAGAATTGCACCTTGCAATGCGGAGAAATTACTGTTTGTGCATTTACAATATTCATTGATTTTTGCCATTGAAAAACGTCCAGAAATGATTGAAGCTACTGACTGAATGAAAGGAGCTGGCATCTCACTCTCTTTGAATCTTCTTTATCATGCTAAGAGGAGCAGGAAAAAGCAAAAAATTTCAGAATTGCACCTTGCAATGCGGAGAAATTACAGTTTGTGCATTTACAATATTCATTGATTTTTGCCATTGAAAAACGTCCAGAAATGATTGAAGCTACTGACTGAATGAAAGGAGCTGGCATCTCACTCTCTTTGAATCTTCTTTATCATGCTAAGAGGAGCAGGAAAAAGCAAAAAATTTCAGAATTGCTCCTTGCAATGCGGAGAAATTACTGTTTGTGCATTTACAATATTCATTGATTTTTGCCATTGAAAAACATGTTATTCATATACCAGAAATGTTTGAAGCTACTGACTGAATGAAAGGAGCTGGCACCTCACTCTCTTTGAATCTTCTTTATCATGCTAAGAGGAGCAGGAAAAAGCAAAAAATTTCAGAATTGCACCTTGCAATGCGGAGAAATTACTGTTTGTGCATTTACAATATTCATTGATTTTTGCCATTGAAAAACGTCCAGAAAAGATTGAAGCTACTGACTGAATGAAAGGAGCTGGCATCTCACTCTCTTTGAATCTTCTTTATCATGCTAAGAGGAGCAGGAAAAAGCAAAAAATTTCAGAATTGCACCTTGCAATGCGGAGAAATTACTGTTTGTGCATTTACAATATTCATTGATTTTTGCCATTGAAAAACATCATGTTATTCATATACCAGAAATGATTGAAGCTACTGACTGAATGAAAGGAGCTGGCATCTCACTCTCTTTGAATCTTCTTTATCATGCTAAGAGGAGCAGGAAAATGTAAAAAATTTCAGAATTGGACCTTGCAATGCGGAGAAATTACTGTTTGTGCATTTACAATATTCAATGATTTTTGCCATTGAAAAACGTCCAGAAATGATTGAAGCTACTGACTGAACGAAAGGAGCTGGCATCTCACTCTCTTTGAATCTTCTTTATCATGCTAAGAGGAGCAGGAAAAAGCAAAAAATTTCAGAATTGCACCTTGCAATGCGGAGAAATTACTGTTTGTGCATTTACAATATTCATTGATTTTTGCCATTGAAAAACATCATGTTATTCATATACCAGAAATGTTTGAAGCTACTGACTGAATGAAAGGAGCTGGCATCTCACTCTCTTTGAATCTTCTTTATCATGCTAAGAGGAGCAGGAAAAAGCAAAAAATTTCAGAATTGCACCTTGCAATGCGGAGAAATTTCTGTTTGTGCATTTACAATATTCATTGATTTTTGCCATTGAAAAACGTCCAGAAATGATTGAAGCTACTGACTGAATGAAAGGAGCTGGCATCTCACTCTCTTTGAATCTTCTTTATCATGCTAAGGGGAGCAGGAAAAAGCAAAAAATTTCAGAATTGCACCTTGCAATGCGGAGAAATTACTGTTTGTGCATTTACAATATTCATTGATTTTTGCCATTGAAAAACGTCCAGAAATGATTGAAGCTACTGACTGAATGAAAGGAGCTGGCATCTCACTCTCTTTGAATCTTCTTTATCATGCTAAGAGGAGCAGGAAAAAGCAAAAAATTTCAGAATTTCACCTTACAATGCGGAGAAATTACAGTTTGTGCATTTACAATATTCATTGATTTTTGCCATTGAAAAACGTCCAGAAATGATTGAAGCTACTGACTGAATGAAAGGAGCTGGCATCTCACTCTCTTTGAATCTTCTTTATCATGCTAAGAGGAGCAGGAAAAAGCAAAAAATTTCAGAATTGCACCTTGCAATGCGGAGAAATTACTGTTTGTGCATTTACAATATTCATTGATTTTTGCCATTGAAAAACGTCCAGAAATGATTGAAGCTACTGACTGAATGAAAGGAGCTGGCATCTCACTCTCTTTGAATTTTCTTTATCATGCTAAGAGGAGCAGGAAAAAGCAAAAAATTTCAGAATTGCACCTTGCAATGCGGAGAAATTACAGTTTGTGCATTTACAATATTCATTGATTTTTGCCATTGAAAAACATGTTATTCATATACCAGAAATGTTTGAAGCTACTGACTGAATGAAAGGAGCTGGCACCTCACTCTCTTTGAATCTTCTTTATCATGCTAAGAGGAGCAGGAAAAAGCAAAAAATTTCAGAATTGCACCTTGCAATGCGGAGAAATTACTGTTTGTGCATTTACAATATTCATTGATTTTTGCCATTGAAAAACGTCCAGAAATGATTGAAGCTACTGACTGAATGAAAGGAGCTGGCATCTCACTCTCTTTGAATCTTCTTTATCATGCTAAGAGGAGCAGGAAAAAGCAAAAAATTTCAGAATTGCACCTTGCAATGCGGAGAAATTACTGTTTGTGCATTTACAATATTCATTGATTTTTGCCATTGAAAAACATCATGTTATTCATATACCAGAAATGTTTGAAGCTACTGACTGAATGAAAGGAGCTGGCACCTCACTCTCTTTGAATCTTCTTTATCATGCTAAGAGGAGCAGGAAAAAGCAAAAATTTCAGAATTGCACCTTGCAATGCGGAGAAATTACTGTTTGTGCATTTACAATATTCATTGATTTTTGCCATTGAAAAACGTCCAGAAATGATTGAAGCTACTGACTGAATGAAAGGAGCTGGCATCTCACTCTCTTTGAATCTTCTTTATCATGCTAAGAGGAGCAGGAAAAAGCAAAAAATTTCAGAATTGCACCTTGCAATGCGGAGAAATTACTGTTTGTGCATTTACAATATTCATTGATTTTTGCCATTGAAAAACGTCCGGAAATGATTGAAGCTACTGACTGAATGAAAGGAGCTGGCATCTCACTCTCTTTGAATCTTCTTTATCATGCTAAGAGGAGCAGGAAAAAGCAAAAAATTTCAGAATTGCACCTTGCAATGCGGAGAAATTACTGTTTGTGCATTTACAATATTCATTGATTTTTGCCATTGAAAAACGTCCAGAAATGATTGAAGCTACTGACTGAATGAAAGGAGCTGGCATCTCACTCTCTTTGAATCTTCTTTATCATGCTAAGAGGAGCAGGAAAAAGCAAAAAATTTCAGAATTGCACCTTGCAATGCGGAGAAATTACTGTTTGTGCATTTACAATATTCATTGATTTTTGCCATTGAAAAACGTCCAGAAATGATTGAAGCTACTGACTGAATGAAAGGAGCTGGCATCTCACTCTCTTTGAATTTTCTTTATCATGCTAAGAGGAGCAGGAAAAAGCAAAAAATTTCAGAATTGCACCTTGCAATGCGGAGAAATTACTGTTTGTGCATTTACAATATTCATTGATTTTTGCCATTGAAAAACATGTTATTCATATACCAGAAATGTTTGAAGCTACTGACTGAATGAAAGGAGCTGGCACCTCACTCTCTTTGAATCTACTTTATCATGCTAAGAGGAGCAGGATAAAGCAAAAAATTTCAGAATTGCACCTTGCAATGCGGAGAAATTACTGTTTGTGCATTTACAATATTCATTGATTTTTGCCATTGAAAAACGTCCAGAAATGATTGAAGCTACTGACTGAATGAAAGGAGCTGGCATCTCACTCTCTTTGAATCTTCTTTATCATGCTAAGAGGAGCTGGAAAAAGCAAAAAATTTCAGAATTGCACCTTGCAATGCGGAGAAATTACTGTTTGTGCATTTACAATATTCATTAATTTTTGCCATTGAAAAACATCATGTTATTCATATACCAGAAATGTTTGAAGCTACTGACTGAATGAAAGGAGCTGGCATCTCACTCTCTTTGAATCTTCTTTATCATGCTAAGAGGAGCAGGAAAAAGCAAAAAATTTCAGAATTGCACCTTGCAATGCGGAGAAATTACTGTTTGTGCATTTACAATATTCATTGATTTTTGCCATTGAAAAACGTCCAGAAATGATTGAAGCTACTGACTGAATGAAAGGAGCTGGCATCTCACTCTCTTTGAATCTTCTTTATCATGCTAAGAGGAGCAGGAAAAAGCAAAAAATTTCAGAATTGCACCTTGCAATGCGGAGAAATTACAGTTTGTGCATTTACAATATTCATTGATTTTTGCCATTGAAAAACGTCCAGAAATGATTGAAGCTACTGACTGAATGAAAGGAGCTGGCATCTCACTCTCTTTGAATCTTCTTTATCATGCTAAGAGGAGCAGGAAAAAGCAAAAAATTTCAGAATTGCTCCTTGCAATGCGGAGAAATTACTGTTTGTGCATTTACAATATTCATTGATTTTTGCCATTGAAAAACATGTTATTCATATACCAGAAATGTTTGAAGCTACTGACTGAATGAAAGGAGCTGGCACCTCACTCTCTTTGAATCTTCTTTATCATGCTAAGAGGAGCAGGAAAAAGCAAAAAATTTCAGAATTGCACCTTGCAATGCGGAGAAATTACTGTTTGTGCATTTACAATATTCATTGATTTTTGCCATTGAAAAACGTCCAGAAATGATTGAAGCTACTGACTGAATGAAAGGAGCTGGCATCTCACTCTCTTTGAATCTTCTTTATCATGCTAAGAGGAGCAGGAAAAAGCAAAAAATTTCAGAATTGCACCTTGCAATGCGGAGAAATTACTGTTTGTGCATTTACAATATACATTGATTTTTGCCATTGAAAAACGTCCAGAAATGATTGAAGCTACTGACTGAATGAAAGGAGCTGGCATCTCACTCTCTTTGAATCTTCTTTATCATGCTAAGAGGAGCAGGAAAAAGCAAAAAATTTCAGAATTGCACCTTGCAATGCGGAGAAATTACTGTTTGTGCATTTACAATTTTCATTGATTTTTGCCATTGAAAAACGTCCAGAAATGATTGAAGCTACTGACTGAATGAAAGGAGCTGGCATCTCACTCTCTTTGAATCTTCTTTATCATGCTAAGAGGAGCAGGAAAAAGCAAAAAATTTCAGAATTGCACCTTGCAATGCGGAGAAATAACTGTTTGTGCATTTACAATATTCATTGATTTTTGCCATTGAAAAACGTTATTCATATACCAGAAATGTTTGAAGCTACTGACTGAATGAAAGGAGCTGGCACCTCACTCTCTTTGAATCTTCTTTATCATGCTAAGAGGAGCAGGAATAAGCAAAAAATTTCAGAATTGCACCTTGCAATGCGGAAAAATTACTGTTTGTGCATTTACAATATTCATTGATTTTTGCCATTGAAAAACGTCCAGAAATGATTGAAGCTACTGACTGAATGAAAGGAGCTGGCATCTCACTCTCTTTGAATCTTCTTTATCATGCTAAGAGGAGCAGGAAAAAGCAAAAAATTTCAGAATTGCACCTTGCAATGCGGAGAAATTACTGTTTGTGCATTTACAATATTCATTGATTTTTGCCATTGAAAAACGTCCAGAAATGATTGAAGCTACTGACTGATTGAAAGGAGCTGGCATCTCACTCTCTTTGAATCTTCTTTATCATGCTAAGAGGAGCAGGAAAAAGCAAAAAATTTCAGAATTGCGCCTTGCAATGCGGAGAAATTACTGTTTGTGCATTTACAAAATTCATTGATTTTTGCCATTGAAAAACATCATGTTATTCATTTACCAGAAATGATTGAAGCTACTGACTGAATGTAAGGGGCTGGCATCTCACTCTCTTTGAATCTTCTTTATCATGCTAGGAGGAGCAGGAAAAAGCAAAAAATTTCAGAATTGCACCTTGCAATGCGGAGAAATTACTGTTTGTGCATTTACAATATTCATTGATTTTTGCCATTGAAAAACGTCCAGAAATGATTGAAGCTACTGACTGAATGAAAGGAGCTGGCATCTCACTCTCTTTGAATCTTCTTTATCATGCTAAGAGGAGCAGGAAAAAGCAAAAAATTTCAGAATTGCACCTTGCAATGCGGAGAAATTACTGTTTGTGCATTTACAATATTCATTGATTTTTGCCATTGAAAAACATCATGTTATTCATATACCAGAAATGTTTGAAGCTACTGATTGAATGAAAGGAGCTGGCATCTCACTCTCTTTGAATCTTCTTTATCATGCTAAGAGGAGCAGGAAAAAGCAAAAAATTTCAGAATTGCACCTTGCAATGCGGAGAAATTACTGTTTGTGCATTTACAATATTCATTGATTTTTGCCATTGAAAAACGTCCAGAAATGATTGAAGCTACTGACTGAATGAAAAGAGCTGGCATCTCACTCTCTTTGAATCTTCTTTATCATGCTAAGAGGAGCAGGAAAAAGCAAAAAATTTCAGAATTGCACCTTGCAATGCGGAGAAATTACAGTTTGTGCTTTACAATATTCATTGATTTTTGCCATTGAAAAACGTCCAGAAATGATTGAAGCTACTGACTGAATGAAAGGAGCTGGCATCTCACTCTCTTTGAATCTTCTTTATCATGCTAAGAGGAGCAGGAAAAAGCAAAAAATTTCAGAATTGCTCCTTGCAATGCGGAGAAATTACTGTTTGTGCATTTACAATATTCATTGATTTTTGCCATTGAAAAACATGTTATTCATATACCAGAAATGTTTGAAGCTACTGACTGAATGAAAGGAGCTGGCACCTCACTCTCTTTGAATCTTCTTTATCATGCTAAGAGGAGCAGGAAAAAGCAAAAATTTCAGAATTGCACCTTGCAATGCGGAGAAATTACTGTTTGTGCATTTACAATATTCATTGATTTTTGCCATTGAAAAACGTCCAGAAATGATTGAAGCTACTGACTGAATGAAAGGAGCTGGCATCTCACTCTCTTTGAATCTTCTTTATCATGCTAAGAGGAGCAGGAAAAAGCAAAAAATTTCAGAATTGCACCTTGCAATGCGGAGAAACTACTGTTTGTGCATTTACAATATTCATTGATTTTTGCCATTGAAAAACGTCCAGAAATGATTGAAGCTACTGACTGAATGAAAGAAGCTGGCATCTCACTCTCTTTGAATCTTCTTTATCATGCTAAGAGGAGCAGGAAAAAGCAAAAAATTTCAGAATTGCACCTTGCAATGCGGAGAAATTACTGTTTGTGCATTTACAATATTCATTGATTTTTGCCATTGAAAAACGTCCAGAAATGATTGAAGCTACTGACTGAATGAAAGGAGCTGGCATCTCACTCTCTTTGAATCTTCTTTATCATGCTAAGAGGAGCAGGAAAAAGCAAAAAATTTCAGAATTGCACCTTGCAATGCGGAGAAATAACTGTTTGTGCATTTACAATATTCATTGATTTTTGCCATTGAAAATCGTTATTCATATACCAGAAATGTTTGAAGCTACTGACTGAATGAAAGGAGCTGGCACCTCACTCTCTTTGAATCTTCTTTATCATGCTAAGAGGAGCAGGAATAAGCAAAAAATTTCAGAATTGCACCTTGCAATGCGGAAAAATTACTGTTTGTGCATTTACAATATTCATTGATTTTTGCCATTGAAAAACGTCCAGAAATGATTGAAGCTACTGACTGAATGAAAGGAGCTGGCATCTCACTCTCTTTAAATCTTCTTTATCATGCTAAGAGGAGCAGGAAAAAGCAAAAAATTTCAGAATTGCACCTTGCAATGCGGAGAAATTACTGTTTGTGCATTTACAATATTCATTGATTTTTGCCATTGAAAAACGTCCAGAAATGATTGAAGCTACTGACTGATTGAAAGGAGCTGGCATCTCACTCTCTTTGAATCTTCTTTATCATGCTAAGAGGAGCAGGAAAAAGCAAAAAATTTCAGAATTGCGCCTTGCAATGCGGAGAAATTACTGTTTGTGCATTTACAAAATTCATTGATTTTTGCCATTGAAAAACATCATGTTATTCATTTACCAGAAATGATTGAAGCTACTGACTGAATGTAAGGAGCTGGCATCTCACTCTCTTTGAATCTTCTTTATCATGCTAAGAGGAGCAGGAAAAAGCAAAAAATTTCAGAATTGCACCTTGCAATGCGGAGAAATTACTGTTTGTGCATTTACAATATTCGTTGATTTTTGCCATTGAAAAACGTCCAGAAATGATTGAAGCTACTGACTGAATGAAAGGAGCTGGCATCTCACTCTCTTTGAATCTTCTTTATCATGCTAAGAGGAGCAGGAAAAAGCAAAAAATTTCAGAATTGCACCTTGCAATGCGGAGAAATTACTGTTTGTGCATTTACAATATTCATTGATTTTTGCCATTGAAAAACATCATGTTATTCATATACCAGAAATGATTGAAGCTACTGACTGAATGAAAGGAGCTGGCATCTCACTCTCTTTGAATCTTCTTTATCATGCTAAGAGGAGCAGGAAAAAGTAAAAAATTTCAGAATTGCACCTTGCAATGCGGAGAAATTACTGTTTGTGCATTTACAATATTCAATGATTTTTGCCATTGAAAAACGTCCAGAAATGATTGAAGCTACTGACTGAACGAAAGGAGCTGGCGTCTCACTCTCTTTGAATCTTCTTTATCATGCTAAGAGGAGCAGGAAAAAGCAAAAAATTTCAGAATTGCACCTTGCAATGCGGAGAAATTACTGTTTGTGCATTTACAATATTCATTGATTTTTGCCATTGAAAAACATCATGTTATTCATATACCAGAAATGTTTGAAGCTACTGACTGAATGAAAGGAGCTGGCATCTCACTCTCTTTGAATCTTTTTTATCATGCTAAGAGGAGCAGGAAAAAGCAAAAAATTTCAGAATTGCACCTTGCAATGCGGAGAAATTACTGTTTGTGCATTTACAATATTCATTGATTTTTGCCATTGAAAAACGTCCAGAAATGATTGAAGCTACTGACTGAATGAAAGGAGCTGGCATCTCACTCTCTTTGAATCTTCTTTATCATGCTAAGAGGAGCAGGAAAAAGCAAAAAATTTCAGAATTGCACCTTGCAATGCGGAGAAATTACTGTTTGTGCATTTACAATATTCATTGATTTTTGCCATTGAAAAACGTCCAGAAATGATTGAAGCTACTGACTGAATGAAAGGAGCTGGCATCTCACTCTCTTTGAATCTTCTTTATCATGCTAAGAGGAGCAGGAAAAAGCAAAAAATTTCAGAATTGCACCTTGCAATGCGGAGAAATTACTGTTTGTGCATTTACAATATTCATTGATTTTTGCCATTGAAAAACATCATGTTATTCATATACCAGAAATGATTGAAGCTACTGACTGAATGAAAGGAGCTGGCATCTCACTCTCTTTGAATCTTCTTTATCATGCTAAGAGGAGCAGGAAAAAGCAAAAAATTTCAGAATTGCACCTTGCAATGCGGAGAAATTACTGTTTGTGCATTTACAATATTCATTGATTTTTGCAATTGAAAAACGTCCAGAAATGATTGAAGCTACTGACTGAATGAAAGGAGCTGGCTTCTCACTCTCTTTGAATCTTCTTTATCATGCTAAGAGGAGCAGGAAAAAGCAAAAAATTTCAGAATTGCACCTTGCAATGCGGAGAAATTACTGTTTGTGCATTTACAATATTCATTGATTTTTGCCATTGAAAAACGTCCAGAAATGATTGAAGCTACTGACTGAATGAAAGGAGCTGGCATCTCACTCTCTTTGAATCTTGTTTATCATGCTAAGAGGAGCAGGAAAAAGCAAAAAATTTCAGAATTGCACCTTGCAATGCGGAGAAATTACTGTTTGTGCATTTAGAATATTCATTGATTTTTGCCATTGAAAAACGTCCAGAAATGATTGAAGCTACTGACTGAATGAAAGGAGCTGGCATCTCACTCTCTTTGAATCTTCTTTATCATGCTAAGAGGAGCAGGAAAAAGCAAAAAATCTCAGAATTGCACCTTGCAATGCGGAGAAATTACTGTTTGTGCATTTACAATATTCATTGATTTTTGCCATTGAAAAACATCATGTTATTCATATACCAGAAATGATTGAAGCTACTGACTGAATGAAAGGAGCTGGCATCTCACTCTCTTTGAATCTTCTTTATCATGCTAAGAGGAGCAGGAAAAAGTAAAAAATTTCAGAATTGCACCTTGCAATGCGGAGAAATTACTGTTTGTGCATTTACAATATTCAATGATTTTTGCCATTGAAAAACGTCCAGAAATGATTGAAGCTACTGACTGAATGAAAGGAGCTGGCATCTCACTCTCTTTGAATCTTCTTTATCATGCTAAGAGGAGCAGGATAAAGCAAAAAATTTCAGAATTGCACCTTGCAATGCGGAGAAATTACTGTTTGTGCATTTACAATATTCATTGATTTTTGCCATTGAAAAACATCATGTTATTCATATACCAGAAATGTTTGAAGCTACTGACTGAATGAAAGGAGCTGGCATCTCACTCTCCTTGAATCTTCTTTATCATGCTAAGAGGAGCAGGAAAAAGCAAAAAATTTCAGAATTGCACCTTGCAATGCGGAGAAATTACTGTTTGTGCATTTACAATATTCATTGATTTTTGCCATTGAAAAACATCATGTTATTCATATACCAGAAATGATTGAAGCTACTGACTGAATGAAAGGAGCTGGCATCTCACTCTCTTTGAATCTTCTTTATCATGCTAAGAGGAGCAGGAAAAAGTAAAAAATTTCAGAATTGCACCTTGCAATGCGGAGAAATTACTGTTTGTGCATTTACAATATTCAATGATTTTTGCCATTGAAAAACGTCCAGAAATGATTGAAGCTACTGACTGAACGAAAGGAGCTGGCGTCTCACTCTCTTTGAATCTTCTTTATCATGCTAAGAGGAGCAGGAAAAAGCAAAAAATTTCAGAATTGCACCTTGCAATGCGGAGAAATTACTGTTTGTGCATTTACAATATTCATTGATTTTTGCCATTGAAAAACATCATGTTATTCATATACCAGAAATGTTTGAAGCTACTGACTGAATGAAAGGAGCTGGCATCTCACTCTCTTTGAATCTTTTTTATCATGCTAAGAGGAGCAGGAAAAAGCAAAAAATTTCAGAATTGCACCTTGCAATGCGGAGAAATTACTGTTTGTGCATTTACAATATTCATTGATTTTTGCCATTGAAAAACGTCCAGAAATGATTGAAGCTACTGACTGAATGAAAGGAGCTGGCATCTCACTCTCTTTGAATCTTCTTTATCATGCTAAGAGGAGCAGGAAAAAGCAAAAAATTTCAGAATTGCACCTTGCAATGCGGAGAAATTACTGTTTGTGCATTTACAATATTCATTGATTTTTGCCATTGAAAAACGTCCAGAAATGATTGAAGCTACTGACTGAATGAAAGGAGCTGGCATCTCACTCTCTTTGAATCTTCTTTATCATGCTAAGAGGAGCAGGAAAAAGCAAAAAATTTCAGAATTGCACCTTGCAATGCGGAGAAATTACTGTTTGTGCATTTACAATATTCATTGATTTTTGCCATTGAAAAACATCATGTTATTCATATACCAGAAATGATTGAAGCTACTGACTGAATGAAAGGAGCTGGCATCTCACTCTCTTTGAATCTTCTTTATCATGCTAAGAGGAGCAGGAAAAAGTAAAAAATTTCAGAATTGCACCTTGCAATGCGGAGAAATTACTGTTTGTGCATTTACAATATTCATTGATTTTTGCCATTGAAAAACATCACGTTATTCATATACCAGAAATGATTGAAGCTACTGACTGAATGAAAGGAGCTGGCATCTCACTCTCTTTGAATCTTTTTTATCATGCTAAGAGGAGCAGGAAAAAGCAAAAAATTTCAGAATTGCACCTTGCAATGCGGAGAAATTACTGTTTGTGCATTTACAATATTCATTGATTTTTGCCATTGAAAAACATCATGTTATTCATATACCAGAAATGATTGAAGCTACTGACTGAATGAAAGGAGCTGGCATCTCACTCTCTTTGAATCTTCTTTATCATGCTAAGAGGAGCAGGAAAAAGTAAAAAATTTCAGAATTGCACCTTGCAATGCGGAGAAATTACTGTTTGTGCATTTACAATATTCAATGATTTTTGCCATTGAAAAACGTCCAGAAATGATTGAAGCTACTGACTGAACGAAAGGAGCTGGCGTCTCACTCTCTTTGAATCTTCTTTATCATGCTAAGAGGAGCAGGAAAAAGCAAAAAATTTCAGAATTGCACCTTGCAATGCGGAGAAATTACTGTTTGTGCATTTACAATATTCATTGATTTTTGCCATTGAAAAACATCATGTTATTCATATACCAGAAATGTTTGAAGCTACTGACTGAATGAAAGGAGCTGGCATCTCACTCTCTTTGAATCTTTTTTATCATGCTAAGAGGAGCAGGAAAAAGCAAAAAATTTCAGAATTGCACCTTGCAATGCGGAGAAATTACTGTTTGTGCATTTACAATATTCATTGATTTTTGCCATTGAAAAACGTCCAGAAATGATTGAAGCTACTGACTGAATGAAAGGAGCTGGCATCTCACTCTCTTTGAATCTTCTTTATCATGCTAAGAGGAGCAGGAAAAAGCAAAAAATTTCAGAATTGCACCTTGCAATGCGGAGAAATTACTGTTTGTGCATTTACAATATTCATTGATTTTTGCCATTGAAAAACGTCCAGAAATGATTGAAGCTACTGACTGAATGAAAGGAGCTGGCATCTCACTCTCTTTGAATCTTCTTTATCATGCTAAGAGGAGCAGGAAAAAGCAAAAAATTTCAGAATTGCACCTTGCAATGCGGAGAAATTACTGTTTGTGCATTTACAATATTCATTGATTTTTGCCATTGAAAAACATCATGTTATTCATATACCAGAAATGATTGAAGCTACTGACTGAATGAAAGGAGCTGGCATCTCACTCTCTTTGAATCTTCTTTATCATGCTAAGAGGAGCAGGAAAAAGCAAAAAATTTCAGAATTGCACCTTGCAATGCGGAGAAATTACTGTTTGTGCATTTACAATATTCATTGATTTTTGCAATTGAAAAACGTCCAGAAATGATTGAAGCTACTGACTGAATGAAAGGAGCTGGCTTCTCACTCTCTTTGAATCTTCTTTATCATGCTAAGAGGAGCAGGAAAAAGCAAAAAATTTCAGAATTGCACCTTGCAATGCGGAGAAATTACTGTTTGTGCATTTACAATATTCATTGATTTTTGCCATTGAAAAACGTCCAGAAATGATTGAAGCTACTGACTGAATGAAAGGAGCTGGCATCTCACTCTCTTTGAATCTTGTTTATCATGCTAAGAGGAGCAGGAAAAAGCAAAAAATTTCAGAATTGCACCTTGCAATGCGGAGAAATTACTGTTTGTGCATTTAGAATATTCATTGATTTTTGCCATTGAAAAACGTCCAGAAATGATTGAAGCTACTGACTGAATGAAAGGAGCTGGCATCTCACTCTCTTTGAATCTTCTTTATCATGCTAAGAGGAGCAGGAAAAAGCAAAAAATCTCAGAATTGCACCTTGCAATGCGGAGAAATTACTGTTTGTGCATTTACAATATTCATTGATTTTTGCCATTGAAAAACATCATGTTATTCATATACCAGAAATGATTGAAGCTACTGACTGAATGAAAGGAGCTGGCATCTCACTCTCTTTGAATCTTCTTTATCATGCTAAGAGGAGCAGGAAAAAGTAAAAAATTTCAGAATTGCACCTTGCAATGCGGAGAAATTACTGTTTGTGCATTTACAATATTCAATGATTTTTGCCATTGAAAAACGTCCAGAAATGATTGAAGCTACTGACTGAATGAAAGGAGCTGGCATCTCACTCTCTTTGAATCTTCTTTATCATGCTAAGAGGAGCAGGATAAAGCAAAAAATTTCAGAATTGCACCTTGCAATGCGGAGAAATTACTGTTTGTGCATTTACAATATTCATTGATTTTTGCCATTGAAAAACATCATGTTATTCATATACCAGAAATGTTTGAAGCTACTGACTGAATGAAAGGAGCTGGCATCTCACTCTCCTTGAATCTTCTTTATCATGCTAAGAGGAGCAGGAAAAAGCAAAAAATTTCAGAATTGCACCTTGCAATGCGGAGAAATTACTGTTTGTGCATTTACAATATTCATTGATTTTTGCCATTGAAAAACATCATGTTATTCATATACCAGAAATGTTTGAAGCTACTGACTGAATGAAAGGAGCTGGCATCTCACTCTCTTTGAATCTTCTTTATCATGCTAAGAGGAGCAGGAAAAAGCAAAAAATTTCAGAATTGCACCTTGCAATGCGGAGAAATTACTGTTTGTGCATTTACAATATTCATTGATTTTTGCCATTGAAAAACATCACGTTATTCATATACCAGAAATGATTGAAGCTACTGACTGAATGAAAGGAGCTGGCATCTCACTCTCTTTGAATCTTTTTTATCATGCTAAGAGGAGCAGGAAAAAGCAAAAAATTTCAGAATTGCACCTTGCAATGCGGAGAAATTACTGTTTGTGCATTTACAATATTCATTGATTTTTGCCATTGAAAAACATCATGTTATTCATATACCAGAAATGATTGAAGCTACTGACTGAATGAAAGGAGCTGGCATCTCACTCTC
Organism: Phyllobates terribilis; assembly: GCF_046119375.1. Lineage (NCBI taxonomy): Eukaryota > Metazoa > Chordata > Amphibia > Anura > Dendrobatidae > Phyllobates > Phyllobates terribilis. The sequence continues at coordinate 48,226 of NW_027364700.1, forward strand.
TTTGAATCTTCTTTATCATGCTAAGAGGAGCAGGAAAAAGCAAAAAATTTCAGAATTGCACCTTGCAATGCGGAGAAATTACTGTTTGTGCATTTACAATATTCATTGATTTTTGCCATTGAAAAACATCATGTTATTCATATACCAGAAATGATTGAAGCTACTGACTGAATGAAAGGAGCTGGCATCTCACTCTCTTTGAATCTTCTTTATCATGCTAAGAGGAGCAGGAAAAAGCAAAAAATTTCAGAATTGCACCTTGCAATGCGGAGAAATTACTGTTTGTGCATTTACAATATTCGTTGATTTTTGCCATTGAAAAACGTCCAGAAATGATTGAAGCTACTGACTGAATGAAAGGAGCTGGCATCTCACTCTCTTTGAATCTTCTTTATCATGCTAAGAGGAGCAGGAAAAAGCAAAAAATTTCAGAATTGCACCTTGCAATGCGGAGAAATTACTGTTTGTGCATTTACAATATTCATTGATTTTTGCCATTGAAAAACATCATGTTATTCATATACCAGAAATGATTGAAGCTACTGACTGAATGAAAGGAGCTGGCATCTCACTCTCTTTGAATCTTCTTTATCATGCTAAGAGGAGCAGGAAAAAGTAAAAAATTTCAGAATTGCACCTTGCAATGCGGAGAAATTACTGTTTGTGCATTTACAATATTCAATGATTTTTGCCATTGAAAAACGTCCAGAAATGATTGAAGCTACTGACTGAACGAAAGGAGCTGGCGTCTCACTCTCTTTGAATCTTCTTTATCATGCTAAGAGGAGCAGGAAAAAGCAAAAAATTTCAGAATTGCACCTTGCAATGCGGAGAAATTACTGTTTGTGCATTTACAATATTCATTGATTTTTGCCATTGAAAAACATCATGTTATTCATATACCAGAAATGATTGAAGCTACTGACTGAATGAAAGGAGCTGGCATCTCACTCTCTTTGAATCTTCTTTATCATGCTAAGAGGAGCAGGAAAAAGTAAAAAATTTCAGAATTGCACCTTGCAATGCGGAGAAATTACTGTTTGTGCATTTACAAAATTCAATGATTTTTGCCATTCAAAAACGTCCAGAAATGATTGAAGCTACTGACTGAACGAAAGGAAGCTGGCGTCTCACTCTCTTTGAATCTTCTTTATCATGCTAAGAGGAGCAGGAAAAAGCAAAAAATTTCAGAATTGCACCTTGCAATGCGGAGAAATTACTGTTTGTGCATTTACAATATTCATTGATTTTTGCCATTGAAAAACATCATGTTATTCATATACCAGAAATGTTTGAAGCTACTGACTGAATGAAAGGAGCTGGCATCTCACTCTCTTTGAATCTTTTTTATCATGCTAAGAGGAGCAGGAAAAAGCAAAAAATTTCAGAATTGCACCTTGCAATGCGGAGAAATTACTGTTTGTGCATTTACAATATTCATTGATTTTTGCCATTGAAAAACGTCCAGAAATGATTGAAGCTACTGACTGAATGAAAGGAGCTGGCATCTCACTCTCTTTGAATCTTCTTTATCATGCTAAGAGGAGCAGGAAAAAGCAAAAAATTTCAGAATTGCACCTTGCAATGCGGAGAAATTACTGTTTGTGCATTTACAATATTCATTGATTTTTGCCATTGAAAAACGTCCAGAAATGATTGAAGCTACTGACTGAATGAAAGGAGCTGGCATCTCACTCTCTTTGAATCTTCTTTATCATGCTAAGAGGAGCAGGAAAAAGCAAAAAATTTCAGAATTGCACCTTGCAATGCGGAGAAATTACTGTTTGTGCATTTACAATATTCATTGATTTTTGCCATTGAAAAACATCATGTTATTCATATACCAGAAATGTTTGAAGCTACTGACTGAATGAAAGGAGCTGGCATCTCACTCTCTTTGAATCTTCTTTATCATGCTAAGAGGAGCAGGAAAAAGCAAAAAATTTCAGAATTGCACCTTGCAATGCGGAGAAATTACTGTTTGTGCATTTACAATATTCATTGATTTTTGCCATTGAAAAACATCACGTTATTCATATACCAGAAATGATTGAAGCTACTGACTGAATGAAAGGAGCTGGCATCTCACTCTCTTTGAATCTTTTTTATCATGCTAAGAGGAGCAGGAAAAAGCAAAAAATTTCAGAATTGCACCTTGCAATGCGGAGAAATTACTGTTTGTGCATTTACAATATTCATTGATTTTTGCCATTGAAAAACATCATGTTATTCATATACCAGAAATGATTGAAGCTACTGACTGAATGAAAGGAGCTGGCATCTCACTCTCTTTGAATCTTCTTTATCATGCTAAGAGGAGCAGGAAAAAGCAAAAAATTTCAGAATTGCACCTTGCAATGCGGAGAAATTACTGTTTGTGCATTTACAATATTCGTTGATTTTTGCCATTGAAAAACGTCCAGAAATGATTGAAGCTACTGACTGAATGAAAGGAGCTGGCATCTCACTCTCTTTGAATCTTCTTTATCATGCTAAGAGGAGCAGGAAAAAGCAAAAAATTTCAGAATTGCACCTTGCAATGCGGAGAAATTAATGTTTGTGCATTTACAATATTCATTGATTTTTGCCATTGAAAAACATCATGTTATTCATATACCAGAAATGATTGAAGCTACTGACTGAATGAAAGGAGCTGGCATCTCACTCTCTTTGAATCTTCTTTATCATGCTAAGAGGAGCAGGAAAAAGTAAAAAATTTCAGAATTGCACCTTGCAATGCGGAGAAATTACTGTTTGTGCATTTACAATATTCAATGATTTTTGCCATTGAAAAACGTCCAGAAATGATTGAAGCTACTGACTGAACGAAAGGAGCTGGCGTCTCACTCTCTTTGAATCTTCTTTATCATGCTAAGAGGAGCAGGAAAAAGCAAAAAATTTCAGAATTGCACCTTGCAATGCGGAGAAATTACTGTTTGTGCATTTACAATATTCATTGATTTTTGCCATTGAAAAACATCATGTTATTCATATACCAGAAATGATTGAAGCTACTGACTGAATGAAAGGAGCTGGCATCTCACTCTCTTTGAATCTTCTTTATCATGCTAAGAGGAGCAGGAAAAAGTAAAAAATTTCAGAATTGCACCTTGCAATGCGGAGAAATTACTGTTTGTGCATTTACAATATTCAATGATTTTTGCCATTGAAAAACGTCCAGAAATGATTGAAGCTACTGACTGAACGAAAGGAGCTGGCGTCTCACTCTCTTTGAATCTTCTTTAACATGCTAAGAGGAGCAGGAAAAAGCAAAAAATTTCAGAATTGCACCTTGCAATGCGGAGAAATTACTGTTTGTGCATTTACAATATTCATTGATTTTTGCCATTGAAAAACATCATGTTATTCATATACCAGAAATGTTTGAAGCTACTGACTGAATGAAAGGAGCTGGCATCTCACTCTCTTTGAATCTTTTTTATCATGCTAAGAGGAGCAGGAAAAAGCAAAAAATTTCAGAATTGCACCTTGCAATGCGGAGAAATTACTGTTTGTGCATTTACAATATTCATTGATTTTTGCCATTGAAAAACGTCCAGAAATGATTGAAGCTACTGACTGAATGAAAGGAGCTGGCATCTCACTCTCTTTGAATCTTCTTTATCATGCTAAGAGGAGCAGGAAAAAGCAAAAAATTTCAGAATTGCACCTTGCAATGCGGAGAAATTACTGTTTGTGCATTTACAATATTCATTGATTTTTGCCATTGAAAAACATCACGTTATTCATATACCAGAAATGATTGAAGCTACTGACTGAATGAAAGGAGCTGGCATCTCACTCTCTTTGAATCTTTTTTATCATGCTAAGAGGAGCAGGAAAAAGCAAAAAATTTCAGAATTGCACCTTGCAATGCGGAGAAATTACTGTTTGTGCATTTACAATATTCATTGATTTTTGCCATTGAAAAACATCATGTTATTCATATACCAGAAATGATTGAAGCTACTGACTGAATGAAAGGAGCTGGCATCTCACTCTCTTTGAATCTTCTTTATCATGCTAAGAGGAGCAGGAAAAAGCAAAAAATTTCAGAATTGCACCTTGCAATGCGGAGAAATTACTGTTTGTGCATTTACAATATTCGTTGATTTTTGCCATTGAAAAACGTCCAGAAATGATTGAAGCTACTGACTGAATGAAAGGAGCTGGCATCTCACTCTCTTTGAATCTTCTTTATCATGCTAAGAGGAGCAGGAAAAAGCAAAAAATTTCAGAATTGCACCTTGCAATGCGGAGAAATTACTGTTTGTGCATTTACAATATTCATTGATTTTTGCCATTGAAAAACATCATGTTATTCATATACCAGAAATGATTGAAGCTACTGACTGAATGAAAGGAGCTGGCATCTCACTCTCTTTGAATCTTCTTTATCATGCTAAGAGGAGCAGGAAAAAGTAAAAAATTTCAGAATTGCACCTTGCAATGCGGAGAAATTACTGTTTGTGCATTTACAATATTCAATGATTTTTGCCATTGAAAAACGTCCAGAAATGATTGAAGCTACTGACTGAACGAAAGGAGCTGGCGTCTCACTCTCTTTGAATCTTCTTTATCATGCTAAGAGGAGCAGGAAAAAGCAAAAAATTTCAGAATTGCACCTTGCAATGCGGAGAAATTACTGTTTGTGCATTTACAATATTCATTGATTTTTGCCATTGAAAAACATCATGTTATTCATATACCAGAAATGATTGAAGCTACTGACTGAATGAAAGGAGCTGGCATCTCACTCTCTTTGAATCTTCTTTATCATGCTAAGAGGAGCAGGAAAAAGTAAAAAATTTCAGAATTGCACCTTGCAATGCGGAGAAATTACTGTTTGTGCATTTACAATATTCAATGATTTTTGCCATTGAAAAACGTCCAGAAATGATTGAAGCTACTGACTGAACGAAAGGAGCTGGCGTCTCACTCTCTTTGAATCTTCTTTAACATGCTAAGAGGAGCAGGAAAAAGCAAAAAATTTCAGAATTGCACCTTGCAATGCGGAGAAATTACTGTTTGTGCATTTACAATATTCATTGATTTTTGCCATTGAAAAACATCATGTTATTCATATACCAGAAATGTTTGAAGCTACTGACTGAATGAAAGGAGCTGGCATCTCACTCTCTTTGAATCTTTTTTATCATGCTAAGAGGAGCAGGAAAAAGCAAAAAATTTCAGAATTGCACCTTGCAATGCGGAGAAATTACTGTTTGTGCATTTACAATATTCATTGATTTTTGCCATTGAAAAACGTCCAGAAATGATTGAAGCTACTGACTGAATGAAAGGAGCTGGCATCTCACTCTCTTTGAATCTTCTTTATCATGCTAAGAGGAGCAGGAAAAAGCAAAAAATTTCAGAATTGCACCTTGCAATGCGGAGAAATTACTGTTTGTGCATTTACAATATTCATTGATTTTTGCCATTGAAAAACGTCCAGAAATCATTGAAGCTACTGACTGAATGAAAGGAGCTGGCATCTCACTCTCTTTGAATCTTCTTTATCATGCTAAGAGGAGCAGGAAAAAGCAAAAAATTTCAGAATTGCACCTTGCAATGCGGAGAAATTACTGTTTGTGCATTTACAATATTCATTGATTTTTGCCATTGAAAAACATCATGTTATTCATATACCAGAAATGATTGAAGCTACTGACTGAATGAAAGGAGCTGGCATCTCACTCTCTTTGAATCTTCTTTATCATGCTAAGAGGAGCAGGAAAAAGCAAAAAATTTCAGAATTGCACCTTGCAATGCGGAGAAATTACTGTTTGTGCATTTAGAATATTCATTGATTTTTGCCATTGAAAAACGTCCAGAAATGATTGAAGCTACTGACTGAATGAAAGGAGCTGGCATCTCACTCTCTTTGAATCTTCTTTATCATGCTAAGAGGAGCAGGAAAAAGCAAAAAATCTCAGAATTGCACCTTGCAATGCGGAGAAATTACTGTTTGTGCATTTACAATATTCATTGATTTTTGCCATTGAAAAACATCATGTTATTCATATACCAGAAATGATTGAAGCTACTGACTGAATGAAAGGAGCTGGCATCTCACTCTCCTTGAATCTTCTTTATCATGCTAAGAGGAGCAGGAAAAAGCAAAAAATTTCAGAATTGCACCTTGCAATGCGGAGAAATTACTGTTTGTGCATTTACAATATTCATTGATTTTTGCCATTGAAAAACATCATGTTATTCATATACCAGAAATGTTTGATGCTACTGACTGAATGAAAGGAGCTGGCATCTCACTCTCTTTGAATCTTCTTTATCATGCTAAGAGGAGCAGGAAAAAGCAAAAAATTTCAGAATTGCACCTTGCAATGCGGAGAAATTACTGTTTGTGCATTTACAATATTCATTGATTTTTGCCATTGAAAAACATCACGTTATTCATATACCAGAAATGATTGAAGCTACTGACTGAATGAAAGGAGCTGGCATCTCACTCTCTTTGAATCTTCTTTATCATGCTAAGAGGAGCAGGAAAAAGCAAAAAATTTCAGAGTTGCACCTTGCAATGCGGAGAAATTACTGTTTGTGCATTTACAATATTCATTGATTTTTGCAATTGAAAAACGTCCAGAAATGATTGAAGCTACTGACTGAATGAAAGGAGCTGGCATCTCACTCTCTTTGAATCTTCTTTATCATGCTAAGAGGAGCAGGAAAAAGCAAAAAATTTCAGAATTGCACCTTGCAATGCGGAGAAATTACTGTTTGTGCATTTACAATATTCATTGATTTTTGCCATTGAAAAACATCATGTTATTCATATACCAGGAATGTTTGAAGCTACTGACTGAATGAAAGGAGCTGGCATCTCACTCTCTTTGAATCTTCTTTATCATGCTAAGAGGAGCAGGAAAAAGCAAAAAATTTCAGAATTGCACCTTGCAATGCGGAGAAATTACTGTTTGTGCATTTACAATATTCATTGATTTTTGCCATTGAAAAACATCACGTTATTCATATACCAGAAATGATTGAAGCTACTGACTGAATGAAAGGAGCTGGCATCTCACTCTCTTTTAATCTTGTTTATCATGCTAAGAGGAGCAGGAAAAAGCAAAAAATTTCAGAATTGCACCTTGCAATGCGGAGCAATTACTGTTTGTGCATTTACAATATTCATTGATTTTTGCCATTGAAAAACGTCCAGAAATGATTGAAGCTACTGACTGAATGAAAGGAGCTGGCATCTCACTCTCTTTGAATCTTCTTTATCATGCTAAGAGGAGCAGGAAAAAGCAAAAAATTTCAGAATTGCACCTTGCAATGCGGAGAAATTACTGTTTGTGCATTTACAATATTCATTGATTTTTGCCATTGAAAAACATCATGTTATTCATATACCAGAAATGATTGAAGCTACTGACTGAATGAAAGGAGCTGGCATCTCACTCTCTTTGAATCTTCTTTATCATGCTAAGAGGAGCAGGAAAAAGTAAAAAATTTCAGAATTGCACCTTGCAATGCGGAGAAATTACTGTTTGTGCATTTACAATATTCAATGATTTTTGCCATTGAAAAACGTCCAGAAATGATTGAAGCTACTGACTGAATGAAAGGAGCTGGCATCTCACTCTCTTTGAATCTTCTTTATCATGCTAAGAGGAGCAGGAAAAAGCAAAAAATTTCAGAATTGCACCTTGCAATGCGGAGAAATTACTGTTTGTGCATTTACAATATTCATTGATTTTTGCCATTGAAAAACATCATGTTATTCATATACCAGAAATGATTGAAGCTACTGACTGAATGAAAGGAGCTGGCATCTCACTCTCTTTGAATCTTCTTTATCATGCTAAGAGGAGCAGGAAAAAGTAAAAAATTTCAGAATTGCACCTTGCAATGCGGAGAAATTACTGTTTGTGCATTTACAATATTCAATGATTTTTGCCTTTGAAAAACGTCCAGAAATGATTGAAGCTACTGACTGAACGAAAGGAGCTGGCATCTCACTCTCTTTGAATCTTCTTTATCATGCTAAGAGGAGCAGGAAAAAGCAAAAAATTTCAGAATTGCACCTTGCAATGCGGAGAAATTACTGTTTGTGCATTTACAATATTCATTGATTTTTGCCATTGAAAAACGTCCAGAAATGATTGAAGCTACTGACTGAATGAAAGGAGCTGGCATCTCACTCTCTTTGAATTTTCTTTATCATGCTAAGAGGAGCAGGAAAAAGCAAAAAATTTCAGAATTGCACCTTGCAATGCGGAGAAATTACAGTTTGTGCATTTACAATATTCATTGATTTTTGCCATTGAAAAACATGTTATTCATATACCAGAAATGTTTGAAGCTACTGACTGAATGAAAGGAGCTGGCACCTCACTCTCTTTGAATCTTCTTTATCATGCTAAGAGGAGCAGGAAAAAGCAAAAAATTTCAGAATTGCACCTTGCAATGCGGAGAAATTACTGTTTGTGCATTTACAATATTCATTGATTTTTGCCATTGAAAAACGTCCAGAAATGATTGAAGCTACTGACTGAATGAAAGGAGCTGGCATCTCACTCTCTTTGAATCTTCTTTATCATGCTAAGAGGAGCAGGAAAAAGCAAAAAATTTCAGAATTGCACCTTGCAATGCGGAGAAATTACTGTTTGTGCATTTACAATATTCATTGATTTTTGCCATTGAAAAACATCATGTTATTCATATACCAGAAATGTTTGAAGCTACTGACTGAATGAAAGGAGCTGGCACCTCACTCTCTTTGAATCTTCTTTATCATGCTAAGAGGAGCAGGAAAAAGCAAAAATTTCAGAATTGCACCTTGCAATGCGGAGAAATTACTGTTTGTGCATTTACAATATTCATTGATTTTTGCCATTGAAAAACGTCCAGAAATGATTGAAGCTACTGACTGAATGAAAGGAGCTGGCATCTCACTCTCTTTGAATCTTCTTTATCATGCTAAGAGGAGCAGGAAAAAGCAAAAAATTTCAGAATTGCACCTTGCAATGCGGAGAAATTACTGTTTGTGCATTTACAATATTCATTGATTTTTGCCATTGAAAAACGTCCAGAAATGATTGAAGCTACTGACTGAATGAAAGGAGCTGGCATCTCACTCTCTTTGAATCTTCTTTATCATGCTAAGAGGAGCAGGAAAAAGCAAAAAATTTCAGAATTGCACCTTGCAATGCGGAGAAATTACTGTTTGTGCATTTACAATATTCATTGATTTTTGCCATTGAAAAACGTCCAGAAATGATTGAAGCTACTGACTGAATGAAAGGAGCTGGCATCTCACTCTCTTTGAATCTTCTTTATCATGCTAAGAGGAGCAGGAAAAAGCAAAAAATTTCAGAATTGCACCTTGCAATGCGGAGAAATTACTGTTTGTGCATTTACAATATTCATTGATTTTTGCCATTGAAAAACATCATGTTATTCATATACCAGAAATGATTGAAGCTACTGACTGAATGAAAGGAGCTGGCATCTCACTCTCTTTGAATCTTCTTTATCATGCTAAGAGGAGCAGGAAAATGTAAAAAATTTCAGAATTGCACCTTGCAATGCGGAGAAATTACTGTTTGTGCATTTACAATATTCAATGATTTTTGCCATTGAAAAACGTCCAGAAATGATTGAAGCTACTGACTGAACGAAAGGAGCTGGCATCTCACTCTCTTTGAATCTTCTTTATCATGCTAAGAGGAGCAGGAAAAAGCAAAAAATTTCAGAATTGCACCTTGCAATGCGGAGAAATTACTGTTTGTGCATTTACAATATTCATTGATTTTTGCCATTGAAAAACATCATGTTATTCATATACCAGAAATGTTTGAAGCTACTGACTGAATGAAAGGAGCTGGCATCTCACTCTCTTTGAATCTTCTTTATCATGCTAAGAGGAGCAGGAAAAAGCAAAAAATTTCAGAATTGCACCTTGCAATGCGGAGAAATTTCTGTTTGTGCATTTACAATATTCATTGATTTTTGCCATTGAAAAACGTCCAGAAATGATTGAAGCTACTGACTGAATGAAAGGAGCTGGCATCTCACTCTCTTTGAATCTTCTTTATCATGCTAAGGGGAGCAGGAAAAAGCAAAAAATTTCAGAATTGCACCTTGCAATGCGGAGAAATTACTGTTTGTGCATTTACAATATTCATTGATTTTTGCCATTGAAAAACGTCCAGAAATGATTGAAGCTACTGACTGAATGAAAGGAGCTGGCATCTCACTCTCTTTGAATCTTCTTTATCATGCTAAGAGGAGCAGGAAAAAGCAAAAAATTTCAGAATTGCACCTTACAATGCGGAGAAATTACAGTTTGTGCATTTACAATATTCATTGATTTTTGCCATTGAAAAACGTCCAGAAATGATTGAAGCTACTGACTGAATGAAAGGAGCTGGCATCTCACTCTCTTTGAATCTTCTTTATCATGCTAAGAGGAGCAGGAAAAAGCAAAAAATTTCAGAATTGCACCTTGCAATGCGGAGAAATTACTGTTTGTGCATTTACAATATTCATTGATTTTTGCCATTGAAAAACGTCCAGAAATGATTGAAGCTACTGACTGAATGAAAGGAGCTGGCATCTCACTCTCTTTGAATTTTCTTTATCATGCTAAGAGGAGCAGGAAAAAGCAAAAAATTTCAGAATTGCACCTTGCAATGCGGAGAAATTACAGTTTGTGCATTTACAATATTCATTGATTTTTGCCATTGAAAAACATGTTATTCATATACCAGAAATGTTTGAAGCTACTGACTGAATGAAAGGAGCTGGCACCTCACTCTCTTTGAATCTTCTTTATCATGCTAAGAGGAGCAGGAAAAAGCAAAAAATTTCAGAATTGCACCTTGCAATGCGGAGAAATTACTGTTTGTGCATTTACAATATTCATTGATTTTTGCCATTGAAAAACGTCCAGAAATGATTGAAGCTACTGACTGAATGAAAGGAGCTGGCATCTCACTCTCTTTGAATCTTCTTTATCATGCTAAGAGGAGCAGGAAAAAGCAAAAAATTTCAGAATTGCACCTTGCAATGCGGAGAAATTACTGTTTGTGCATTTACAATATTCATTGATTTTTGCCATTGAAAAACATCATGTTATTCATATACCAGAAATGTTTGAAGCTACTGACTGAATGAAAGGAGCTGGCACCTCACTCTCTTTGAATCTTCTTTATCATGGTAAGAGGAGCAGGAAAAAGCAAAAATTTCAGAATTGCACCTTGCAATGCGGAGAAATTACTGTTTGTGCATTTACAATATTCATTGATTTTTGCCATTGAAAAACGTCCAGAAATGATTGAAGCTACTGACTGAATGAAAGGAGCTGGCATCTCACTCTCTTTGAATCTTCTTTATCATGCTAAGAGGAGCAGGAAAAAGCAAAAAATTTCAGAATTGCACCTTGCAATGCGGAGAAATTACTGTTTGTGCATTTACAATATTCATTGATTTTTGCCATTGAAAAACGTCCAGAAATGATTGAAGCTACTGACTGAATGAAAGGAGCTGGCATCTCACTCTCTTTGAATCTTCTTTATCATGCTAAGAGGAGCAGGAAAAAGCAAAAAATTTCAGAATTGCACCTTGCAATGCGGAGAAATTACTGTTTGTGCATTTACAATATTCATTGATTTTTGCCATTGAAAAACGTCCAGAAATGATTGAAGCTACTGACTGAATGAAAGGAGCTGGCATCTCACTCTCTTTGAATCTTCTTTATCATGCTAAGAGGAGCAGGAAAAAGCAAAAAATTTCAGAATTGCACCTTGCAATGCGGAGAAATAACTGTTTGTGCATTTACAATATTCATTGATTTTTGCCATTGAAAAACGTTATTCATATACCAGAAATGTTTGAAGCTACAGACTGAATGAAAGGAACTGGCACCTCACTCTCTTTGAATCTTCTTTATCATGCTAAGAGGAGCAGGAATAAGCAAAAAATTTCAGAATTTCACCTTGCAATGCGGAAAAATTACTGTTTGTGCATTTACAATATTCATTGATTTTTGCCATTGAAAAACGTCCAGAAATGATTGAAGCTACTGACTGAATGAAAGGAGCTGGCATCTCACTCTCTTTGAATCTTCTTTATCATGCTAAGAGGAGCAGGAAAAAGCAAAAAATTTCAGAATTGCACCTTGCAATGCGGAGAAATTACTGTTTGTGCATTTACAATATTCATTGATTTTTGCCATTGAAAAACGTCCAGAAATGATTGAAGCTACTGACTGATTGAAAGGAGCTGGCATCTCACTCTCTTTGAATCTTCTTTATCATGCTAAGAGGAGCAGGAAAAAGCAAAAAATTTCAGAATTGCGCCTTGCAATGCGGAGAAATTACTGTTTGTGCATTTACAAAATTCATTGATTTTTGCCATTGAAAAACATCATGTTATTCATTTACCAGAAATGATTGAAGCTACTGACTGAATGTAAGGAGCTGGCATCTCACTCTCTTTGAATCTTCTTTATCATGCTAAGAGGAGCAGGAAAAAGCAAAAAATTTCAGAATTGCACCTTGCAATGCGGAGAAATTACTGTTTGTGCATTTACAATATTCATTGATTTTTGCCATTGAAAAACGTCCAGAAATGATTGAAGCTACTGACTGAATGAAAGGAGCTGGCATCTCACTCTCTTTGAATCTTCTTTATCATGCTAAGAGGAGCAGGAAAAAGCAAAAAATTTCAGAATTGCACCTTGCAATGCGGAGAAATTACTGTTTGTGCATTTACAATATTCATTGATTTTTGCCATTGAAAAACATCATGTTATTCATATACCAGAAATGTTTGAAGCTACTGATTGAATGAAAAGAGCTGGCATCTCACTCTCTTTGAATCTTCTTTATCATGCTAAGAGGAGCAGGAAAAAGCAAAAAATTTCAGAATTGCACCTTGCAATGCGGAGAAATTACTGTTTGTGCATTTACAATATTCATTGATTTTTGCCATTGAAAAACGTCCAGAAATGATTGAAGCTACTGACTGAATGAAAAGAGCTGGCATCTCACTCTCTTTGAATCTTCTTTATCATGCTAAGAGGAGCAGGAAAAAGCAAAAAATTTCAGAATTGCACCTTGCAATGCGGAGAAATTACAGTTTGTGCATTTACAATATTCATTGATTTTTGCCATTGAAAAACGTCCAGAAATGATTGAAGCTACTGACTGAATGAAAGGAGCTGGCATCTCACTCTCTTTGAATCTTCTTTATCATGCTAAGAGGAGCAGGAAAAAGCAAAAAATTTCAGAATTGCTCCTTGCAATGCGGAGAAATTACTGTTTGTGCATTTACAATATTCATTGATTTTTGCCATTGAAAAACATGTTATTCATATACCAGAAATGTTTGAAGCTACTGACTGAATGAAAGGAGCTGGCACCTCACTCTCTTTGAATCTTCTTTATCATGCTAAGAGGAGCAGGAAAAAGCAAAAATTTCAGAATTGCACCTTGCAATGCGGAGAAATTACTGTTTGTGCATTTACAATATTCATTGATTTTTGCCATTGAAAAACGTCCAGAAATGATTGAAGCTACAGACTGAATGAAAGGAGCTGGCATCTCACTCTCTTTGAATCTTCTTTATCATGCTAAGAGGAGCAGGAAAAAGCAAAAAATTTCAGAATTGCACCTTGCAATGCGGAGAAATTACTGTTTGTGCATTTACAATATACATTGATTTTTGCCATTGAAAAACGTCCAGAAATGATTGAAGCTACTGACTGAATGAAAGGAGCTGGCATCTCACTCTCTTTGAATCTTCTTTATCATGCTAAGAGGAGCAGGAAAAAGCAAAAAATTTCAGAATTGCACCTTGCAATGCGGAGAAATTACTGTTTGTGCATTTACAATATTCATTGATTTTTGCCATTGAAAAACGTCCAGAAATGATTGAAGCTACTGACTGAATGAAAGGAGCTGGCATCTCACTCTCTTTGAATCTTCTTTATCATGCTAAGAGGAGCAGGAAAAAGCAAAAAATTTCAGAATTGCACCTTGCAATGCGGAGAAATAACTGTTTGTGCATTTACAATATTCATTGATTTTTGCCATTGAAAAACGTTATTCATATACCAGAAATGTTTGAAGCTACTGACTGAATGAAAGGAGCTGGCACCTCACTCTCTTTGAATCTTCTTTATCATGCTAAGAGGAGCAGGAATAAGCAAAAAATTTCAGAATTGCACCTTGCAATGCGGAAAAATTACTGTTTGTGCATTTACAATATTCATTGATTTTTGCCATTGAAAAACGTCCAGAAATGATTGAAGCTACTGACTGAATGAAAGGAGCTGGCATCTCACTCTCTTTGAATCTTCTTTATCATGCTAAGAGGAGCAGGAAAAAGCAAAAAATTTCAGAATTGCACCTTGCAATGCGGAGAAATTACTGTTTGTGCATTTACAATATTCATTGATTTTTGCCATTGAAAAACGTCCAGAAATGATTGAAGCTACTGACTGAATGAAAGGAGCTGGCATCTCACTCTCTTTGAATCTTCTTTATCATGCTAAGAGGAGCAGGAAAAAGCAAAAAATTTCAGAATTGCACCTTGCAATGCGGAGAAATTACTGTTTGTGCATTTACAATATTCATTGATTTTTGCCATTGAAAAACATCATGTTATTCATATACCAGAAATGTTTGAAGCTACTGATTGAATGAAAGGAGCTGGCATCTCACTCTCTTTGAATCTTCTTTATCATGCTAAGAGGAGCAGGAAAAAGCAAAAAATTTCAGAATTGCACCTTGCAATGCGGAGAAATTACTGTTTGTGCATTTACAATATTCATTGATTTTTGCCATTGAAAAACGTCCAGAAATGATTGAAGCTACTGACTGAATGAAAAGAGCTGGCATCTCACTCTCTTTGAATCTTCTTTATCATGCTAAGAGGAGCAGGAAAAAGCAAAAAATTTCAGAATTGCACCTTGCAATGCGGAGAAATTACAGTTTGTGCATTTACAATATTCATTGATTTTTGCCATTGAAAAACGTCCAGAAATGATTGAAGCTACTGACTGAATGAAAGGAGCTGGCATCTCACTCTCTTTGAATCTTCTTTATCATGCTAAGAGGAGCAGGAAAAAGCAAAAAATTTCAGAATTGCTCCTTGCAATGCGGAGAAATTACTGTTTGTGCATTTACAATATTCATTGATTTTTGCCATTGAAAAACATGTTATTCATATACCAGAAATGTTTGAAGCTACTGACTGAATGAAAGGAGCTGGCACCTCACTCTCTTTAAATCTTCTTTATCATGCTAAGAGGAGCAGGAAAAAGCAAAAATTTCAGAATTGCACCTTGCAATGCGGAGAAATTACTGTTTGTGCATTTACAATATTCATTGATTTTTGCCATTGAAAAACGTCCAGAAATGATTGAAGCTACTGACTGAATGAAAGGAGCTGGCATCTCACTCTCTTTGAATCTTCTTTATCATGCTAAGAGGAGCAGGAAAAAGCAAAAAATTTCAGAATTGCACCTTGCAATGCGGAGAAATTACTGTTTGTGCATTTACAATATTCATTGATTTTTGCCATTGAAAAACGTCCAGAAATGATTGAAGCTACTGACTGAATGAAAGGAGCTGGCATCTCACTCTCTTTGAATCTTCTTTATCATGCTAAGAGGAGCAGGAAAAAGCAAAAAATTTCAGAATTGCACCTTGCAATGCGGAGAAATTACTGTTTGTGCATTTACAATATTCATTGATTTTTGCCATTGAAAAACGTCCAGAAATGATTGAAGCTACTGACTGAATGAAAGGAGCTGGCATCTCACTCTCTTTGAATCTTCTTTATCATGCTAACAGGAGCAGGAAAAAGCAAAAAATTTCAGAATTGCACCTTGCAATGCGGAGAAATAACTGTTTGTGCATTTACAATATTCATTGATTTTTGCCATTGAAAAACGTTATTCATATACCAGAAATGTTTGAAGCTACTGACTGAATGAAAGGAGCTGGCACCTCACTCTCTTTGAATCTTCTTTATCATGCTAAGAGGAGCAGGAATAAGCAAAAAATTTCAGAATTGCACCTTGCAATGCGGAAAAATTACTGTTTGTGCATTTACAATATTCATTGATTTTTGCCATTGAAAAACGTCCAGAAATGATTGAAGCTACTGACTGAATGAAAGGAGCTGGCATCTCACTCTCTTTGAATCTTCTTTATCATGCTAAGAGGAGCAGGAAAAAGCAAAAAATTTCAGAATTGCACCTTGCAATGCGGAGAAATTACTGTTTGTGCATTTACAATATTCATTGATTTTTGCCATTGAAAAACGTCCAGAAATGATTGAAGCTACTGACTGATTGAAAGGAGCTGGCATCTCACTCTCTTTGAATCTTCTTTATCATGCTAAGAGGAGCAGGAAAAAGCAAAAAATTTCAGAATTGCGCCTTGCAATGCGGAGAAATTACTGTTTGTGCATTTACAAAATTCATTGATTTTTGCCATTGAAAAACATCATGTTATTCATTTACCAGAAATGATTGAAGCTACTGACTGAATGTAAGGAGCTGGCATCTCACTCTCTTTGAATCTTCTTTATCATGCTAAGAGGAGCAGGAAAAAGCAAAAAATTTCAGAATTGCACCTTGCAATGCGGAGAAATTACTGTTTGTGCATTTACAATATTCGTTGATTTTTGCCATTGAAAAACGTCCAGAAATGATTGAAGCTACTGACTGAATGAAAGGAGCTGGCATCTCACTCTCTTTGAATCTTCTTTATCATGCTAAGAGGAGCAGGAAAAAGCAAAAAATTTCAGAATTGCACCTTGCAATGCGGAGAAATTACTGTTTGTGCATTTACAATATTCATTGATTTTTGCCATTGAAAAACATCATGTTATTCATATACCAGAAATGATTGAAGCTACTGACTGAATGAAAGGAGCTGGCATCTCACTCTCTTTGAATCTTCTTTATCATGCTAAGAGGAGCAGGAAAAAGTAAAAAATTTCAGAATTGCACCTTGCAATGCGGAGAAATTACTGTTTGTGCATTTACAATATTCAATGATTTTTGCCATTGAAAAACGTCCAGAAATGATTGAAGCTACTGACTGAACGAAAGGAGCTGGCGTCTCACTCTCTTTGAATCTTCTTTATCATGCTAAGAGGAGCAGGAAAAAGCAAAAAATTTCAGAATTGCACCTTGCAATGCGGAGAAATTACTGTTTGTGCATTTACAATATTCATTGATTTTTGCCATTGAAAAACATCATGTTATTCATATACCAGAAATGTTTGAAGCTACTGACTGAATGAAAGGAGCTGGCATCTCACTCTCTTTGAATCTTTTTTATCATGCTAAGAGGAGCAGGAAAAAGCAAAAAATTTCAGAATTGCACCTTGCAATGCGGAGAAATTACTGTTTGTGCATTTACAATATTCATTGATTTTTGCCATTGAAAAACGTCCAGAAATGATTGAAGCTACTGACTGAATGAAAGGAGCTGGCATCTCACTCTCTTTGAATCTTCTTTATCATGCTAAGAGGAGCAGGAAAAAGCAAAAAATTTCAGAATTGCACCTTGCAATGCGGAGAAATTACTGTTTGTGCATTTACAATATTCATTGATTTTTGCCATTGAAAAACATCATGTTATTCATATACCAGAAATGATTGAAGCTACTGACTGAATGAAAGGAGCTGGCATCTCACTCTCTTTGAATCTTCTTTATCATGCTAAGAGGAGCAGGAAAAAGCAAAAAATTTCAGAATTGCACCTTGCAATGCGGAGAAATTACTGTTTGTGCATTTACAATATTCATTGATTTTTGCAATTGAAAAACGTCCAGAAATGATTGAAGCTACTGACTGAATGAAAGGAGCTGGCTTCTCACTCTCTTTGAATCTTCTTTATCATGCTAAGAGGAGCAGGAAAAAGCAAAAAATTTCAGAATTGCACCTTGCAATGCGGAGAAATTACTGTTTGTGCATTTACAATATTCATTGATTTTTGCCATTGAAAAACGTCCAGAAATGATTGAAGCTACTGACTGAATGAAAGGAGCTGGCATCTCACTCTCTTTGAATCTTGTTTATCATGCTAAGAGGAGCAGGAAAAAGCAAAAAATTTCAGAATTGCACCTTGCAATGCGGAGAAATTACTGTTTGTGCATTTAGAATATTCATTGATTTTTGCCATTGAAAAACGTCCAGAAATGATTGAAGCTACTGACTGAATGAAAGGAGCTGGCATCTCACTCTCTTTGAATCTTCTTTATCATGCTAAGAGGAGCAGGAAAAAGCAAAAAATCTCAGAATTGCACCTTGCAATGCGGAGAAATTACTGTTTGTGCATTTACAATATTCATTGATTTTTGCCATTGAAAAACATCATGTTATTCATATACCAGAAATGTTTGAAGCTACTGACTGAATGAAAGGAGCTGGCATCTCACTCTCTTTGAATCTTTTTTATCATGCTAAGAGGAGCAGGAAAAAGCAAAAAATTTCAGAATTGCACCTTGCAATGCGGAGAAATTACTGTTTGTGCATTTACAATATTCATTGATTTTTGCCATTGAAAAACGTCCAGAAATGATTGAAGCTACTGACTGAATGAAAGGAGCTGGCATCTCACTCTCTTTGAATCTTCTTTATCATGCTAAGAGGAGCAGGAAAAAGCAAAATATTTCAGAATTGCACCTTGCAATGCGGAGAAATTACTGTTTGTGCATTTACAATATTCATTGATTTTTGCCATTGAAAAACGTCCAGAAATGATTGAAGCTACTGACTGAATGAAAGGAGCTGGCATCTCACTCTCTTTGAATCTTCTTTATCATGCTAAGAGGAGCAGGAAAAAGCAAAAAATTTCAGAATTGCACCTTGCAATGCGGAGAAATTACTGTTTGTGCATTTACAATATTCATTGATTTTTGCCATTGAAAAACATCATGTTATTCATATACCAGAAATGTTTGAAGCTACTGACTGAATGAAAGGAGCTGGCATCTCACTCTCTTTGAATCTTCTTTATCATGCTAAGAGGAGCAGGAAAAAGCAAAAAATTTCAGAATTGCACCTTGCAATGCGGAGAAATTACTGTTTGTGCATTTACAATATTCATTGATTTTTGCCATTGAAAAACATCACGTTATTCATATACCAGAAATGATTGAAGCTACTGACTGAATGAAAGGAGCTGGCATCTCACTCTCTTTGAATCTTTTTTATCATGCTAAGAGGAGCAGGAAAAAGCAAAAAATTTCAGAATTGCACCTTGCAATGCGGAGAAATTACTGTTTGTGCATTTACAATATTCATTGATTTTTGCCATTGAAAAACATCATGTTATTCATATACCAGAAATGATTGAAGCTACTGACTGAATGAAAGGAGCTGGCATCTCACTCTCTTTGAATCTTCTTTATCATGCTAAGAGGAGCAGGAAAAAGCAAAAAATTTCAGAATTGCACCTTGCAATGCGGAGAAATTACTGTTTGTGCATTTACAATATTCGTTGATTTTTGCCATTGAAAAACGTCCAGAAATGATTGAAGCTACTGACTGAATGAAAGGAGCTGGCATCTCACTCTCTTTGAATCTTCTTTATCATGCTAAGAGGAGCAGGAAAAAGCAAAAAATTTCAGAATTGCACCTTGCAATGCGGAGAAATTACTGTTTGTGCATTTACAATATTCATTGATTTTTGCCATTGAAAAACATCATGTTATTCATATACCAGAAATGATTGAAGCTACTGACTGAATGAAAGGAGCTGGCATCTCACTCTCTTTGAATCTTCTTTATCATGCTAAGAGGAGCAGGAAAAAGTAAAAAATTTCAGAATTGCACCTTGCAATGCGGAGAAATTACTGTTTGTGCATTTACAATATTCAATGATTTTTGCCATTGAAAAACGTCCAGAAATGATTGAAGCTACTGACTGAACGAAAGGAGCTGGCGTCTCACTCTCTTTGAATCTTCTTTATCATGCTAAGAGGAGCAGGAAAAAGCAAAAAATTTCAGAATTGCACCTTGCAATGCGGAGAAATTACTGTTTGTGCATTTACAATATTCATTGATTTTTGCCATTGAAAAACATCATGTTATTCATATACCAGAAATGATTGAAGCTACTGACTGAATGAAAGGAGCTGGCATCTCACTCTCTTTGAATCTTCTTTATCATGCTAAGAGGAGCAGGAAAAAGTAAAAAATTTCAGAATTGCACCTTGCAATGCGGAGAAATTACTGTTTGTGCATTTACAATATTCAATGATTTTTGCCATTGAAAAACGTCCAGAAATGATTGAAGCTACTGACTGAACGAAAGGAGCTGGCGTCTCACTCTCTTTGAATCTTCTTTAACATGCTAAGAGGAGCAGGAAAAAGCAAAAAATTTCAGAATTGCACCTTGCAATGCGGAGAAATTACTGTTTGTGCATTTACAATATTCATTGATTTTTGCCATTGAAAAACATCATGTTATTCATATACCAGAAATGTTTGAAGCTACTGACTGAATGAAAGGAGCTGGCATCTCACTCTCTTTGAATCTTTTTTATCATGCTAAGAGGAGCAGGAAAAAGCAAAAAATTTCAGAATTGCACCTTGCAATGCGGAGAAATTACTGTTTGTGCATTTACAATATTCATTGATTTTTGCCATTGAAAAACGTCCAGAAATGATTGAAGCTACTGACTGAATGAAAGGAGCTGGCATCTCACTCTCTTTGAATCTTCTTTATCATGCTAAGAGGAGCAGGAAAAAGCAAAAAATTTCAGAATTGCACCTTGCAATGCGGAGAAATTACTGTTTGTGCATTTACAATATTCATTGATTTTTGCCATTGAAAAACGTCCAGAAATGATTGAAGCTACTGACTGAATGAAAGGAGCTGGCATCTCACTCTCTTTGAATCTTCTTTATCATGCTAAGAGGAGCAGGAAAAAGCAAAAAATTTCAGAATTGCACCTTGCAATGCGGAGAAATTACTGTTTGTGCATTTACAATATTCATTGATTTTTGCCATTGAAAAACATCATGTTATTCATATACCAGAAATGATTGAAGCTACTGACTGAATGAAAGGAGCTGGCATCTCACTCTCTTTGAATCTTCTTTATCATGCTAAGAGGAGCAGGAAAAAGCAAAAAATTTCAGAATTGCACCTTGCAATGCGGAGAAATTACTGTTTGTGCATTTAGAATATTCATTGATTTTTGCCATTGAAAAACGTCCAGAAATGATTGAAGCTACTGACTGAATGAAAGGAGCTGGCATCTCACTCTCTTTGAATCTTCTTTATCATGCTAAGAGGAGCAGGAAAAAGCAAAAAATCTCAGAATTGCACCTTGCAATGCGGAGAAATTACTGTTTGTGCATTTACAATATTCATTGATTTTTGCCATTGAAAAACATCATGTTATTCATATACCAGAAATGATTGAAGCTACTGACTGAATGAAAGGAGCTGGCATCTCACTCTCTTTGAATCTTCTTTATCATGCTAAGAGGAGCAGGAAAAAGTAAAAAATTTCAGAATTGCACCTTGCAATGCGGAGAAATTACTGTTTGTGCATTTACAATATTCAATGATTTTTGCCATTGAAAAACGTCCAGAAATGATTGAAGCTACTGACTGAATGAAAGGAGCTGGCATCTCACTCTCTTTGAATCTTCTTTATCATGCTAAGAGGAGCAGGATAAAGCAAAAAATTTCAGAATTGCACCTTGCAATGCGGAGAAATTACTGTTTGTGCATTTACAATATTCATTGATTTTTGCCATTGAAAAACATCATGTTATTCATATACCAGAAATGTTTGAAGCTACTGACTGAATGAAAGGAGCTGGCATCTCACTCTCCTTGAATCTTCTTTATCATGCTAAGAGGAGCAGGAAAAAGCAAAAAATTTCAGAATTGCACCTTGCAATGCGGAGAAATTACTGTTTGTGCATTTACAATATTCATTGATTTTTGCCATTGAAAAACATCATGTTATTCATATACCAGAAATGTTTGAAGCTACTGACTGAATGAAAGGAGCTGGCATCTCACTCTCTTTGAATCTTCTTTATCATGCTAAGAGGAGCAGGAAAAAGCAAAAAATTTCAGAATTGCACCTTGCAATGCGGAGAAATTACTGTTTGTGCATTTACAATATTCATTGATTTTTGCCATTGAAAAACATCACGTTATTCATATACCAGAAATGATTGAAGCTACTGACTGAATGAAAGGAGCTGGCATCTCACTCTCTTTGAATCTTCTTTATCATGCTAAGAGGAGCAGGAAAAAGCAAAAAATTTCAGAGTTGCACCTTGCAATGCGGAGAAATTACTGTTTGTGCATTTACAATATTCATTGATTTTTGCAATTGAAAAATGTCCAGAAATGATTGAAGCTACTGACTGAATGAAAGGAGCTGGCATCTCACTCTCTTTGAATCTTCTTTATCATGCTAAGAGGAGCAGGAAAAAGCAAAAAATTTCAGAATTGCACCTTGCAATGCGGAGAAATTACTGTTTGTGCATTTACAATATTCATTGATTTTTGCCATTGAAAAACATCATGTTATTCATATACCAGGAATGTTTGAAGCTACTGACTGAATGAAAGGAGCTGGCATCTCACTCTCTTTGAATCTTCTTTATCATGCTAAGAGGAGCAGGAAAAAGCAAAAAATTTCAGAATTGCACCTTGCAATGCGGAGAAATTACTGTTTGTGCATTTACAATATTCATTGATTTTTGCCATTGAAAAACATCACGTTATTCATATACCAGAAATGATTGAAGCTACTGACTGAATGAAAGGAGCTGGCATCTCACTCTCTTTTAATCTTGTTTATCATGCTAAGAGGAGCAGGAAAAAGCAAAAAATTTCAGAATTGCACCTTGCAATGCGGAGCAATTACTGTTTGTGCATTTACAATATTCATTGATTTTTGCCATTGAAAAACGTCCAGAAATGATTGAAGCTACTGACTGAATGAAAGGAGCTGGCATCTCACTCTCTTTGAATCTTCTTTATCATGCTAAGAGGAGCAGGAAAAAGCAAAAAATTTCAGAATTGCACCTTGCAATGCGGAGAAATTACTGTTTGTGCATTTACAATATTCATTGATTTTTGCCATTGAAAAACATCATGTTATTCATATACCAGAAATGATTGAAGCTACTGACTGAATGAAAGGAGCTGGCATCTCACTCTCTTTGAATCTTCTTTATCATGCTAAGAGGAGCAGGAAAAAGTAAAAAATTTCAGAATTGCACCTTGCAATGCGGAGAAATTACTGTTTGTGCATTTACAATATTCAATGATTTTTGCCATTGAAAAACGTCCAGAAATGATTGAAGCTACTGACTGAATGAAAGGAGCTGGCATCTCACTCTCTTTGAATCTTCTTTATCATGCTAAGAGGAGCAGGAAAAAGCAAAAAATTTCAGAATTGCACCTTGCAATGCGGAGAAATTACTGTTTGTGCATTTACAATATTCATTGATTTTTGCCATTGAAAAACATCATGTTATTCATATACCAGAAATGATTGAAGCTACTGACTGAATGAAAGGAGCTGGCATCTCACTCTCTTTGAATCTTCTTTATCATGCTAAGAGGAGCAGGAAAAAGTAAAAAATTTCAGAATTGCACCTTGCAATGCGGAGAAATTACTGTTTGTGCATTTACAATATTCAATGATTTTTGCCTTTGAAAAACGTCCAGAAATGATTGAAGCTACTGACTGAACGAAAGGAGCTGGCATCTCACTCTCTTTGAATCTTCTTTATCATGCTAAGAGGAGCAGGAAAAAGCAAAAAATTTCAGAATTGCACCTTGCAATGCGGAGAAATTACTGTTTGTGCATTTACAATATTCATTGATTTTTGCCATTGAAAAACATCATGTTATTCATATACCAGAAATGATTGATGCTACTGACTGAATGAAAGGAGCTGGCATCTCACTCTCTTTGAATCTTCTTTATCATGCTAAGAGGAGCAGGAAAAAGCAAAAAATTTCAGAATTGCACCTTGCAATGCGGAGAAATTACTGTTTGTGCATTTACAATATTCATTGATTTTTGCCATTGAAAAACATCATGTTATTCATATACCAGAAATGTTTGAAGCTACTGACTGAATGAAAGGAGCTGGCATCTCACTCTCTTTGAATCTTCTTTATCATGCTAAGAGGAGCAGGAAAAAGCAAAAAATTTCAGAATTGCACCTTGCAATGCGGAGAAATTACTGTTTGTGCATTTACAATATTCATTGATTTTTGCAATTGAAAAACGTCCAGAAATGATTGAAGCTACTGACTGAATGAAAGGAGCTGGCATCTCACTCTCTTTGAATCTTCTTTATCATGCTAAGAGGAGCAGGAAAAAGCAAAAAATTTCAGAATTGCACCTTGCAATGCGGAGAAATTACTGTTTGTGCATTTACAATATTCATTGATTTTTGCCATTGAAAAACATTATGTTATTCATATACCAGGAATGTTTGAAGCTACTGACTGAATGAAAGTAGCTGGCATCTCACTCTCTTTGAATCTTCTTTATCATGCTAAGAGGAGCAGGAAAAAGTAAAAAATTTCAGAATTGCACCTTGCAATGTGGAGAAATTACTGTTTGTGCATTTACAATATTCATTGATTTTTGCCATTGAAAAACGTCCAGAAATGATTGAAGCTACTGACTGAATGAAAGGAGCTGGCATCTCACTCTCTTTGAATCTTGTTTATCATGCTAAGAGGAGCAGGAAAAAGCAAAAAATTTCAGAATTGCACCTTGCAATGCGAAGAAATTACTGTTTGTGCATTTACAATATTCATTGATGTTTGCCATTGAAAAACGTCCAGAAATGATTGAAGCTACTGACTGAATGAAAGGAGCTGGCATCTCACTTTCTTTGAATCTTCTTTATTATGCTAAGAGGAGCAGGAAAAAGCAAAAAATTTCAGAATTGCACCTTGCAATGCGGAGAAATTACTGTTTGTGCATTTACAATATTCATTGATTTTTGCCATTGAAAAACATCATGTTATTCATATACCAGAAATGATTGAAGCTACTGACTGAATGAAAGGAGCTGGCATCTCACTCTCTTTGAATCTTCTTTATCATGCTAAGAGGAGCAGGAAAAAGCAAAAAATTTCAGAATTGCACCTTGCAATGCGGAGAAATTACTGTTTGTGCATTTACAATATTCATTGATTTTTGCCATTGAAAAACGTCCAGAAATGATTGAAGCTACTGACTGAATGAAAGGAGCTGGCATCTCACTCTCTTTGAATCTTCTTTATCATGCTAAGAGGAGCAGGAAAAAGCAAAAAATTTCAGAATTGCACCTTGCAATGCGGAGAAATTACTGTTTGTGCATTTACAATATTCATTGATTTTTGCCATTGAAAAACATCATGTTATTCATATACCAGAAATGATTGAAGCTACTGACTGAATGAAAGGAGCTGGCATCTCACTCTCTTTGAATCTTCTTTATCATGCTAAGAGGAGCAGGAAAAAGCAAAAAATTTCAGAATTGCACCTTGCAATGCGGAGAAATTACTGTTTGTGCATTTAGAATATTCATTGATTTTTGCCATTGAAAAACGTCCAGAAATGATTGAAGCTACTGACTGAATGAAAGGAGCTGGCATCTCACTCTCTTTGAATCTTCTTTATCATGCTAAGAGGAGCAGGAAAAAGCAAAAAATCTCAGAATTGCACCTTGCAATGCGGAGAAATTACTGTTTGTGCATTTACAATATTCATTGATTTTTGCCATTGAAAAACATCATGTTATTCATATACCAGAAATGATTGAAGCTACTGACTGAATGAAAGGAGCTGGCATCTCACTCTCTTTGAATCTTCTTTATCATGCTAAGAGGAGCAGGAAAAAGTAAAAAATTTCAGAATTGCACCTTGCAATGCGGAGAAATTACTGTTTGTGCATTTACAATATTCAATGATTTTTGCCATTGAAAAACGTCCAGAAATGATTGAAGCTACTGACTGAATGAAAGGAGCTGGCATCTCACTCTCTTTGAATCTTCTTTATCATGCTAAGAGGAGCAGGATAAAGCAAAAAATTTCAGAATTGCACCTTGCAATGCGGAGAAATTACTGTTTGTGCATTTACAATATTCATTGATTTTTGCCATTGAAAAACATCATGTTATTCATATACCAGAAATGTTTGAAGCTACTGACTGAATGAAAGGAGCTGGCATCTCACTCTCCTTGAATCTTCTTTATCATGCTAAGAGGAGCAGGAAAAAGCAAAAAATTTCAGAATTGCACCTTGCAATGCGGAGAAATTACTGTTTGTGCATTTACAATATTCATTGATTTTTGCCATTGAAAAACATCATGTTATTCATATACCAGAAATGTTTGAAGCTACTGACTGAATGAAAGGAGCTGGCATCTCACTCTCTTTGAATCTTCTTTATCATGCTAAGAGGAGCAGGAAAAAGCAAAAAATTTCAGAATTGCACCTTGCAATGCGGAGAAATTACTGTTTGTGCATTTACAATATTCATTGATTTTTGCCATTGAAAAACATCACGTTATTCATATACCAGAAATGATTGAAGCTACTGACTGAATGAAAGGAGCTGGCATCTCACTCTCTTTGAATCTTCTTTATCATGCTAAGAGGAGCAGGAAAAAGCAAAAAATTTCAGAGTTGCACCTTGCAATGCGGAGAAATTACTGTTTGTGCATTTACAATATTCATTGATTTTTGCAATTGAAAAACGTCCAGAAATGATTGAAGCTACTGACTGAATGAAAGGAGCTGGCATCTCACTCTCTTTGAATCTTCTTTATCATGCTAAGAGGAGCAGGAAAAAGCAAAAAATTTCAGAATTGCACCTTGCAATGCGGAGAAATTACTGTTTGTGCATTTACAATATTCATTGATTTTTGCCATTGAAAAACATCATGTTATTCATATACCAGGAATGTTTGAAGCTACTGACTGAATGAAAGGAGCTGGCATCTCACTCTCTTTGAATCTTCTTTATCATGCTAAGAGGAGCAGGAAAAAGCAAAAAATTTCAGAATTGCACCTTGCAATGCGGAGAAATTACTGTTTGTGCATTTACAATATTCATTGATTTTTGCCATTGAAAAACATCACGTTATTCATATACCAGAAATGATTGAAGCTACTGACTGAATGAAAGGAGCTGGCATCTCACTCTCTTTTAATCTTGTTTATCATGCTAAGAGGAGCAGGAAAAAGCAAAAAATTTCAGAATTGCACCTTGCAATGCGGAGCAATTACTGTTTGTGCATTTACAATATTCATTGATTTTTGCCATTGAAAAACGTCCAGAAATGATTGAAGCTACTGACTGAATGAAAGGAGCTGGCATCTCACTCTCTTTGAATCTTCTTTATCATGCTAAGAGGAGCAGGAAAAAGCAAAAAATTTCAGAATTGCACCTTGCAATGCGGAGAAATTACTGTTTGTGCATTTACAATATTCATTGATTTTTGCCATTGAAAAACATCATGTTATTCATATACCAGAAATGATTGAAGCTACTGACTGAATGAAAGGAGCTGGCATCTCACTCTCTTTGAATCTTCTTTATCATGCTAAGAGGAGCAGGAAAAAGTAAAAAATTTCAGAATTGCACCTTGCAATGCGGAGAAATTACTGTTTGTGCATTTACAATATTCAATGATTTTTGCCATTGAAAAACGTCCAGAAATGATTGAAGCTACTGACTGAATGAAAGGAGCTGGCATCTCACTCTCTTTGAATCTTCTTTATCATGCTAAGAGGAGCAGGAAAAAGCAAAAAATTTCAGAATTGCACCTTGCAATGCGGAGAAATTACTGTTTGTGCATTTACAATATTCATTGATTTTTGCCATTGAAAAACATCATGTTATTCATATACCAGAAATGATTGAAGCTACTGACTGAATGAAAGGAGCTGGCATCTCACTCTCTTTGAATCTTCTTTATCATGCTAAGAGGAGCAGGAAAAAGTAAAAAATTTCAGAATTGCACCTTGCAATGCGGAGAAATTACTGTTTGTGCATTTACAATATTCAATGATTTTTGCCTTTGAAAAACGTCCAGAAATGATTGAAGCTACTGACTGAACGAAAGGAGCTGGCATCTCACTCTCTTTGAATCTTCTTTATCATGCTAAGAGGAGCAGGAAAAAGCAAAAAATTTCAGAATTGCACCTTGCAATGCGGAGAAATTACTGTTTGTGCATTTACAATATTCATTGATTTTTGCCATTGAAAAACATCATGTTATTCATATACCAGAAATGATTGATGCTACTGACTGAATGAAAGGAGCTGGCATCTCACTCTCTTTGAATCTTCTTTATCATGCTAAGAGGAGCAGGAAAAAGCAAAAAATTTCAGAATTGCACCTTGCAATGCGGAGAAATTACTGTTTGTGCATTTACAATATTCATTGATTTTTGCCATTGAAAAACATCATGTTATTCATATACCAGAAATGTTTGAAGCTACTGACTGAATGAAAGGAGCTGGCATCTCACTCTCTTTGAATCTTCTTTATCATGCTAAGAGGAGCAGGAAAAAGCAAAAAATTTCAGAATTGCACCTTGCAATGCGGAGAAATTACTGTTTGTGCATTTACAATATTCATTGATTTTTGCAATTGAAAAACGTCCAGAAATGATTGAAGCTACTGACTGAATGAAAGGAGCTGGCATCTCACTCTCTTTGAATCTTCTTTATCATGCTAAGAGGAGCAGGAAAAAGCAAAAAATTTCAGAATTGCACCTTGCAATGCGGAGAAATTACTGTTTGTGCATTTACAATATTCATTGATTTTTGCCATTGAAAAACATTATGTTATTCATATACCAGGAATGTTTGAAGCTACTGACTGAATGAAAGTAGCTGGCATCTCACTCTCTTTGAATCTTCTTTATCATGCTAAGAGGAGCAGGAAAAAGTAAAAAATTTCAGAATTGCACCTTGCAATGTGGAGAAATTACTGTTTGTGCATTTACAATATTCATTGATTTTTGCCATTGAAAAACGTCCAGAAATGATTGAAGCTACTGACTGAATGAAAGGAGCTGGCATCTCACTCTCTTTGAATCTTGTTTATCATGCTAAGAGGAGCAGGAAAAAGCAAAAAATTTCAGAATTGCACCTTGCAATGCGAAGAAATTACTGTTTGTGCATTTACAATATTCATTGATGTTTGCCATTGAAAAACGTCCAGAAATGATTGAAGCTACTGACTGAATGAAAGGAGCTGGCATCTCACTTTCTTTGAATCTTCTTTATTATGCTAAGAGGAGCAGGAAAAAGCAAAAAATTTCAGAATTGCACCTTGCAATGCGGAGAAATTACTGTTTGTGCATTTACAATATTCATTGATTTTTGCCATTGAAAAACATCATGTTATTCATATACCAGAAATGATTGAAGCTACTGACTGAATGAAAGGAGCTGGCATCTCACTCTCTTTGAATCTTCTTTATCATGCTAAGAGGAGCAGGAAAAAGTAAAAAATTTCAGAATTGCACCTTGCAATGCGGAGAAATTACTGTTTGTGCATTTACAATATTCAATGATTTTTGCCATTGAAAAACGTCCAGAAATGATTGAAGCTACTGACTGAATGAAAGGAGCTGGCATCTCACTCTCTTTGAATCTTCTTTATCATGCTAAGAGAAGCAGGAAAAAGCAAAAAACTTCAGAATTGCACCTTGCAATGCGGAGAAATTACTGTTTGTGCATTTACAATATTCATTGATTTTTGCCATTGAAAAACATCATGTTATTCATATACCAGAAATGATTGAAGCTACTGACTGAATGAAAGGAGCTGGCATCTCACTCTCTTTGAATCTTCTTTATCATGCTAAGAGGAGCAGGAAAAAGTAAAAAATTTCAGAATTGCACCTTGCAATGCGGAGAAATTACTGTTTGTGCATTTACAATATTCAATGATTTTTGCCATTGAAAAACGTCCAGAAATGATTGAAGCTACTGACTGAATGAAAGGAGCTGGCATCTCACTCTCTTTGAATCTTCTTTATCATGCTAAGAGGAGCAGGAAAAAGCAAAAAATTTCAGAATTGCACCTTGCAATGCGGAGAAATTACTGTTTGTGCATTTACAATATTCATTGATTTTTGCCATTGAAAAACATCATGTTATTCATATACCAGAAATGTTTGAAGCTACTGACTGAATGAAAGGAGCTGGCATCTCACTCTCTTTGAATCTTCTTTATCATGCTAAGAGGAGCAGGAAAAAGCAAAAAATTTCAGAATTGCACCTTGCAATGCGGAGAAATTACTGTTTGTGCATTTACAATATTCATTGATTTTTGCCATTGAAAAACGTCCAGAAATGATTGAAGCTACTGACTGAATGAAAGGAGCTGGCATCTCACTCTGAATTTTCTTTATCATGCTAAGAGGAGCAGGAAAAAGCAAAAAATTTCAGAATTGCACCTTGCAATGCGGAGAAATTACTGTTTGTGCATTTACAATATTCATTGATTTTTGCCATTGAAAAACGTCCAGAAATGATTGAAGCTACTGACTGAATGAAAGGAGCTGGCATCTCACTCTCTTTGAATCTTCTTTATCATGCTAAGAGGAGCAGGAAAAAGCAAAAAATTTCATAATTGCACCTTGCAATGCGGAGAAATTACTGTTTGTGCATGTACAATATTCATTGATTTTTGACATTGAAAAACATCATGTTATTCATATACCAGAAATGATTGAAGCTACTGACTGAATGAAAGGAGCTGGCATCTCACTCTCTTTGAATCTTCTTTATCATGCTAAGAGGAGCAGGAAAAAGTAAAAAATTTCAGAAT
The DNA here is from genome assembly GCF_046119375.1 of Phyllobates terribilis. Lineage (NCBI taxonomy): Eukaryota > Metazoa > Chordata > Amphibia > Anura > Dendrobatidae > Phyllobates > Phyllobates terribilis. Next base: position 79,069 of record NW_027364700.1, read on the forward strand.
TGCACCTTGCAATGCGGAGAAATTACTGTTTGTGCATTTACAATATTCAATGATTTTTGCCATTGAAAAACGTCCAGAAATGATTGAAGCTACTGACTGAATGAAAGGAGCTGGCATCTCACTCTCTTTGAATCTTCTTTATCATGCTAAGAGGAGCAGGAAAAAGCAAAAAACTTCAGAATTGCACCTTGCAATGCGGAGAAATTACTGTTTGTGCATTTACAATATTCATTGATTTTTGCCATTGAAAAACATCATGTTATTCATATACCAGAAATGATTGAAGCTACTGACTGAATAAAAGGAGCTGGCATCTCACTCTCTTTGAATCTTCTTTATCATGCTAAGAGGAGCAGGAAAAAGTAAAAAATTTCAGAATTGCACCTTGCAATGCGGAGAAATTACTGTTTGTGCATTTACAATATTCAATGATTTTTGCCTTTGAAAAACGTCCAGAAATGATTGAAGCTACTGACTGAACGAAAGGAGCTGGCATCTCACTCTCTTTGAATCTTCTTTATCATGCTAAGAGGAGCAGGAAAAAGCAAAAAATTTCAGAATTGCACCTTGCAATGCGGAGAAATTACTGTTTGTGCATTTACAATATTCATTGATTTTTGCCATTGAAAAACATCATGTTATTCATATACCAGAAATGTTTGAAGCTACTGACTGAATGAAAGGAGCTGGCATCTCACTCTCTTTGAATCTTCTTTATCATGCTAAGAGGAGCAGGAAAAAGCAAAAAATTTCAGAATTGCACCTTGCAATGCGGAGAAATTACTGTTTGTGCATTTACAATATTCATTGATTTTTGCCATTGAAAAACATCATGTTATTCATATACCAGAAATGTTTGAAGCTACTGACTGAATGAAAGGAGCTGGCATCTCACTCTCTTTGAATCTTCTTTATCATGCTAAGAGGAGCAGGAAAAAGCAAAAAATTTCAGAATTGCACCTTGCAATGCGGAGAAATTACTGTTTGTGCATTTACAATATTCATTGATTTTTGCCATTGAAAAACGTCCAGAAATGATTGAAGGTACTGACTGAATGAAAGGAGCTGGCATCTCACTCTCTTTGAATCTTCTTTATCATGCTAAGAGGAGCAGGAAAAAGCAAAAAATTTCAGAATTGCACCTTGCAATGCGGAGAAATTACTGTTTGTGCATTTACAATATTCATTGATTTTTGCCATTGAAAAACGTCCAGAAATGATTGAAGCTACTGACTGAATGAAAGGAGCTGGCATCTCACTCTCTTTGAATCTTCTTTATCATGCTAAGAGGAGCAGGAAAAAGCAAAAAATTTCAGAATTGCACCTTGCAATGCGGAGAAATTACTGTTTGTGCATTTACAATATTCATTGATTTTTGCCATTGAAAAATGTCCAGAAATGATTGAAGCTACTGACTGAATGAAAGGAGCTGGCATCTCACTCTCTTTGAATCTTCTTTATCATGCTAAGAGGAGCAGGAAAAAGCAAAAAATTTCAGAATTGCGCCTTGCAATGCGGAGAAATTACTGTTTGTGCATTTACAAAATTCATTGATTTTTGCCATTGAAAAATATCATGTTATTCATATACCAGAAATGATTGATGTTTTTCAATGGCAAAAATCAATGAATATTGTAAATGCACAAACAGTAATTTCTCCGCATTGCAAGGTGCAATTCTGAAATTTTTTGCTTTTTCCTGCTTATCCTAGCATGATAAAGAAGATTCAAAGAGAGTGAGATGCCAGCTCCTTTCATTCAGTCAGTAGCTTCAAACATTTCTGGACGTTTTTCAATGGCAAAAATCAATGAATATTGTAAATGCACAAACAGTAATATCTCCACATTGCAAGGTGCAATTCTGAAATTTTTTGCTTTTTCCTGTTAATCCTAGCATGATAAAGAAGATTTAAAGAGAGTGAGATGCCAGCTCCTTTCATTCAGTCAGTAGCTTCAAACATTTCTGGTATATGAAAAACATGTTTTTCAATGGCAAAAATCAATGAATATTGTAAATGCACAAACAGTAATATCTCCACATTGCAAGGTGCAATTCTGAAATTTTTTGCTTTTTCCTGCTAATCCTAGCATGATAAAAAAGATTCAAAGAGAGTGAGATGCCAGCTCCTTTCATTCAGTCAGTAGCTTCAAACATTTCTGGTATATGAAAAACATGTTTTTCAATGGCAAAAATCAATGAATATTGTAAATGCACAAACAGTAATATCTCCACATTGCAAGGTGCAATTCTGAAATTTTTTGCTTTTTCCTGCTAATCCTAGCATGATAAAGAAGATTCAAAGAGAGTGAGATGCCAGCTCCTTTCATTCAGTCAGTAGCTTCAAACATTTCTGGACGTTTTTCAATGGCAAAAATCAATGAATATTGTAAATGCACAAACAGTAATATCTCCACATTGCAAGGTGCAATTCTGAAATTTTTTGCTTTTTCCTGTTAATCCTAGCATGATAAAGAAGATTCAAAGAGAGTGAGATGCCAGCTCCTTTCATTCAGTCAGTAGCTTCAAACATTTCTGGTATATGAAAAACATGTTTTTCAATGGCAAAAATCAATGAATATTGTAAATGCACAAACAGTAATATCTCCACATTGCAAGGTGCAATTCTGAAATTTTTTGTTTTTTCCTGTTAATCCTAGCATGATAAAGAAGATTCAAAGAGAGTGAGATGCCAGCTCCTTTCATTCAGTCAGTAGCTTCAAACATTTCTGGTATATGAAAAACATGTTTTTCAATGGCAAAAATCAATGAATATTGTAAATGCACAAACAGTAATATCTCCACATTGCAAGGTGCAATTCTGAAATTTTTTGCTTTTTCCTGCTAATCCTAGCATGATAAAGAAGATTCAAAGAGAGTGAGATGCCAGCTCCTTTCATTCAGTCAGTAGCTTCAAACATTTCTGGTATATGAAAAACATGTTTTTCAATGGCAAAAATCAATGAATATTGTAAATGCACAAACAGTAATTTCTCCGCATTGCAAGGTGCAATTCTGAAATTTTTTGCTTTTTCCTGCTCCTCTTAGCATGATAAAGAAGATTCAAAGAGAGTGAGATGCCAGCTCCTTTCATTCAGTCAGTAGCTTCAATCATTTCTGGACGTTTTTCAATGGCAAAAATCAATGAATATTGTAAATGCACAAACAGTAATTTCTCCGCATTGCAATGTGCAATTCTGAAATTTTTTGCTTTTTCCTGCTCCTCTTAGCATGATAAAGAAGATTCAAAGAGAGTGAGATGCCAGCTCCTTTCATTCAGTCAGTAGCTTCAAACATTTCTGGTACATGAATAACATGATGTTTTTCAATGGCAAAAATCAATGAATATTGTAAATGCACAAACAGTAATTTCTCCGCATTGCAAGGTGCAATTCTGAAATTTTTTTGCTTTTTCCTGCTCCTCTTAGCATGATAAAGAAGATTCAAAGAGAGTGAGATGCCAGCTCCTTTCGTTCAGTCAGTAGCTTCAATCATTTCTGGACGTTTTTCAATGGCAAAAATCATTGAATATTATAAATGCACAAACAGTAATTTCTCCGCATTGCAAGGTGCAATTCTGAAATTTTTTACTTTTTCCTGCTCCTCTTAGCATGATAAAGAAGATTCAAAGAGAGTGAGATGCCAGCTCCTTTCATTCAGTCAGTAGCTTCAATCATTTCTGGACGTTTTTCAATGGCAAAAATCAATGAATATTGTAAATGCACAAACAGTAATTTCTCCGCATTGCAAGGTGCAATTCTGAAATTTTTTGCTTTTTCCTGCTCCTCTTAGCATGATAAACAAGATTCAAAGAGAGTGAGATGCCAGCTCCTTTCATTCAGTCAGTAGCTTCAATCATTTCTGGACGTTTTTCAATGGCAAAAATCATTGAATATTGTAAATGCACAAACAGTAATTTCTCCGCATTGCAAGGTGCAATTCTGAAATTTTTTACTTTTTCCTGCTCCTCTTAGCATGATAAAGAAGATTCAAAGAGAGTGAGATGCCAGCTCCTTTCATTCAGTCAGTAGCTTCAATCATTTCTGGTATATGAATAACATGATGTTTTTCAATCGCAAAAATCAATGAATATTGTAAATGCACAAACAGTAATTTCTCCGCATTGCAAGGTGCAATTCTGAAATTTTTTGCTTTTTCCTGCTCCTCTTAGCATGATAAAGAAGATTCAAAGAGAGTGAGATGCCAGCTCCTTTCATTCAGTCAGTAGCTTCAATCATTTCTGGACGTTTTTCAATGGCAAAAATCAATGAATATTGTAAATGCACAAACAGTAATTTCTCCGCATTGCAAGGTGCAATTCTGAAATTTTTTGCTTTTTCCTGCTCCTCTAAGCATGATAAAGAAGATTCAAAGAGAGTGAGATGCCAGATCCTTTCCTTCAGTCAGTAGCTTCAATCATTTCTGGTATATGAATAACATGATGTTTTTCAATGGCAAAAATCAATGAATTTTGTAAATGCACAAACAGTAATTTCTCCGCATTGCAAGGCGCAATTCTGAAATTTTTTGCTTTTTCCTGCTCCTCTTAGCATGATAAAGAAGATTCAAAGAGAGTGAGATGCCAGCTCCTTTCATTCAGTCAGTAGCTTCAATCATTTCTGGACATTTTTCAATGGCAAAAATCAATGAATATTGTAAATGCACAAACAGTAATTTCTCCGCATTGCAAGGTGCAATTCTGAAATTTTTTGCTTTTTCCTGCTCCTCTTAGCATGATAAAGAAGATTCAAAGAGAGTGAGATGCCAGCTCCTTTCATTCAGTCAGTAGCTTCAATCATTTCTGGACGTTTTTCAATGGCAAAAATCAATGAATATTGAAAATGCACAAACAGTAATTTCTCCGCATTGCAAGGTGCAATTCTGAAATTTTTTGCTTTTTCCTGCTCCTCTTAGCATGATAAAGAAGATTCAAAGAGAGTGAGATGCCAGCTCCTTTCATTCAGTCAGTACCTTCAATCATTTCTGGACGTTTTTCAATGGCAAAAATCAATGTATATTGTAAATGCACAAACAGTAATTTCTCCGCATTGCAAGGTGCAATTCTGAAATTTTTTGCTTTTTCCTGCTCCTCTAAGCATGATAAAGAAGATTCAAAGAGAGTGAGATGCCAGCTCCTTTCATTCAGTCAGTAGCTTCAATCATTTCTGGACGTTTTTCAATGGCAAAAATCAATGAATATTGTAAATGCACAAACTGTAATTTCTCCGCATTGCAAGGTGCAATTCTGAAATTTTTTGCTTTTTCCTGCTCCTCTTAGCATGATAAAGAAGATTCAAAGAGAGTGAGATGCCAGCTCCTTTCATTCAGTCAGTAGCTTCAATCATTTCTGGTATATGAATAACATGATGTTTTTCAATAGCAAAAATCAATGAATATTGTAAATGCACAAACAGTAATTTCTCCGCATTGCAAGCATTCAAAAACGTCCAGAAATGATTGAAGCTACTGACTGAACGAAAGGAAGCTGGCGTCTCACTCTCTTTGAATCTTCTTTATCATGCTAAGAGGAGCAGGAAAAAGCAAAAAATTTCAGAATTGCACCTTGCAATGCGGAGAAATTACTGTTTGTGCATTTACAATATTCATTGATTTTTGCCATTGAAAAACATCATGTTATTCATATACCAGAAATGTTTGAAGCTACTGACTGAATGAAAGGAGCTGGCATCTCACTCTCTTTGAATCTTTTTTATCATGCTAAGAGGAGCAGGAAAAAGCAAAAAATTTCAGAATTGCACCTTGCAATGCGGAGAAATTACTGTTTGTGCATTTACAATATTCATTGATTTTTGCCATTGAAAAACGTCCAGAAATGATTGAAGCTACTGACTGAATGAAAGGAGCTGGCATCTCACTCTCTTTGAATCTTCTTTATCATGCTAAGAGGAGCAGGAAAAAGCAAAAAATTTCAGAATTGCACCTTGCAATGCGGAGAAATTACTGTTTGTGCATTTACAATATTCATTGATTTTTGCCATTGAAAAACGTCCAGAAATGATTGAAGCTACTGACTGAATGAAAGGAGCTGGCATCTCACTCTCTTTGAATCTTCTTTATCATGCTAAGAGGAGCAGGAAAAAGCAAAAAATTTCAGAATTGCACCTTGCAATGCGGAGAAATTACTGTTTGTGCATTTACAATATTCATTGATTTTTGCCATTGAAAAACATCATGTTATTCATATACCAGAAATGTTTGAAGCTACTGACTGAATGAAAGGAGCTGGCATCTCACTCTCTTTGAATCTTCTTTATCATGCTAAGAGGAGCAGGAAAAAGCAAAAAATTTCAGAATTGCACCTTGCAATGCGGAGAAATTACTGTTTGTGCATTTACAATATTCATTGATTTTTGCCATTGAAAAACATCTCGTTATTCATATACCAGAAATGATTGAAGCTACTGACTGAATGAAAGGAGCTGGCATCTCACTCTCTTTGAATCTTTTTTATCATGCTAAGAGGAGCAGGAAAAAGCAAAAAATTTCAGAATTGCACCTTGCAATGCGGAGAAATTACTGTTTGTGCATTTACAATATTCATTGATTTTTGCCATTGAAAAACATCATGTTATTCATATACCAGAAATGATTGAAGCTACTGACTGAATGAAAGGAGCTGGCATCTCACTCTCTTTGAATCTTCTTTATCATGCTAAGAGGAGCAGGAAAAAGCAAAAAATTTCAGAATTGCACCTTGCAATGCGGAGAAATTACTGTTTGTGCATTTACAATATTCATTGATTTTTGCCATTGAAAAACATCATGTTATTCATATACCAGAAATGATTGAAGCTACTGACTGAATGAAAGGAGCTGGCATCTCACTCTCTTTGAATCTTCTTTATCATGCTAAGAGGAGCAGGAAAAAGCAAAAAATTTCAGAATTGCACCTTGCAATGCGGAGAAATTACTGTTTGTGCATTTACAATATTCGTTGATTTTTGCCATTGAAAAACGTCCAGAAATGATTGAAGCTACTGACTGAATGAAAGGAGCTGGCATCTCACTCTCTTTGAATCTTCTTTATCATGCTAAGAGGAGCAGGAAAAAGCAAAAAATTTCAGAATTGCACCTTGCAATGCGGAGAAATTACTGTTTGTGCATTTACAATATTCATTGATTTTTGCCATTGAAAAACATCATGTTATTCATATACCAGAAATGATTGAAGCTACTGACTGAATGAAAGGAGCTGGCATCTCACTCTCTTTGAATCTTCTTTATCATGCTAAGAGGAGCAGGAAAAAGTAAAAAATTTCAGAATTGCACCTTGCAATGCGGAGAAATTACTGTTTGTGCATTTACAATATTCAATGATTTTTGCCATTGAAAAACGTCCAGAAATGATTGAAGCTACTGACTGAACGAAAGGAGCTGGCGTCTCACTCTCTTTGAATCTTCTTTATCATGCTAAGAGGAGCAGGAAAAAGCAAAAAATTTCAGAATTGCACCTTGCAATGCGGAGAAATTACTGTTTGTGCATTTACAATATTCATTGATTTTTGCCATTGAAAAACATCATGTTATTCATATACCAGAAATGATTGAAGCTACTGACTGAATGAAAGGAGCTGGCATCTCACTCTCTTTGAATCTTCTTTATCATGCTAAGAGGAGCAGGAAAAAGTAAAAAATTTCAGAATTGCACCTTGCAATGCGGAGAAATTACTGTTTGTGCATTTACAATATTCAATGATTTTTGCCATTGAAAAACGTCCAGAAATGATTGAAGCTACTGACTGAACGAAAGGAGCTGGCGTCTCTCTCTCTTTGAATCTTCTTTATCATGCTAAGAGGAGCAGGAAAAAGCAAAAAATTTCAGAATTGCACCTTGCAATGCGGAGAAATTACTGTTTGTGCATTTACAATATTCATTGATTTTTGCCATTGAAAAACATCATGTTATTCATATACCAGAAATGTTTGAAGCTACTGACTGAATGAAAGGAGCTGGCATCTCACTCTCTTTGAATCTTTTTTATCATGCTAAGAGGAGCAGGAAAAAGCAAAAAATTTCAGAATTGCACCTTGCAATGCGGAGAAATTACTGTTTGTGCATTTACAATATTCATTGATTTTTGCCATTGAAAAACGTCCAGAAATGATTGAAGCTACTGACTGAATGAAAGGAGCTGGCATCTCACTCTCTTTGAATCTTCTTTATCATGCTAAGAGGAGCAGGAAAAAGCAAAAAATTTCAGAATTGCACCTTGCAATGCGGAGAAATTACTGTTTGTGCATTTACAATATTCATTGATTTTTGCCATTGAAAAACATCATGTTATTCATATACCAGAAATGATTGAAGCTACTGACTGAATGAAAGGAGCTGGCATCTCACTCTCTTTGAATCTTCTTTATCATGCTAAGAGGAGCAGGAAAAAGCAAAAAATTTCAGAATTGCACCTTGCAATGCGGAGAAATTACTGTTTGTGCATTTAGAATATTCATTGATTTTTGCCATTGAAAAACGTCCAGAAATGATTGAAGCTACTGACTGAATGAAAGGAGCTGGCATCTCACTCTCTTTGAATCTTCTTTATCATGCTAAGAGGAGCAGGAAAAAGCAAAAAATCTCAGAATTGCACCTTGCAATGCGGAGAAATTACTGTTTGTGCATTTACAATATTCATTGATTTTTGCCATTGAAAAACATCATGTTATTCATATACCAGAAATGATTGAAGCTACTGACTGAATGAAAGGAGCTGGCATCTCACTCTCTTTGAATCTTCTTTATCATGCTAAGAGGAGCAGGAAAAAGCAAAAAATTTCAGAATTGCACCTTGCAATGCGGAGAAATTACTGTTTGTGCATTTACAATATTCATTGATTTTTGCCATTGAAAAACATCACGTTATTCATATACCAGAAATGATTGAAGCTACTGACTGAATGAAAGGAGCTGGCATCTCACTCTCTTTTAATCTTGTTTATCATGCTAAGAGGAGCAGGAAAAAGCAAAAAATTTCAGAATTGCACCTTGCAATGCGGAGAAATTACTGTTTGTGCATTTACAATATTCATTGATTTTTGCCATTGAAAAACGTCCAGAAATGATTGAAGCTACTGACTGAATGAAAGGAGCTGGCATCTCACTCTCTTTGAATCTTCTTTATCATGCTAAGAGGAGCAGGAAAAAGCAAAAAATTTCAGAATTGCACCTTGCAATGCGGAGAAATTACTGTTTGTGCATTTACAATATTCATTGATTTTTGCCATTGAAAAACATCATGTTATTCATATACCAGAAATGATTGAAGCTACTGACTGAATGAAAGGAGCTGGCATCTCACTCTCTTTGAATCTTCTTTATCATGCTAAGAGGAGCAGGAAAAAGTAAAAAATTTCAGAATTGCACCTTGCAATGCGGAGAAATTACTGTTTGTGCATTTACAATATTCAATGATTTTTGCCATTGAAAAACGTACAGAAATGATTGAAGCTACTGACTGAATGAAAGGAGCTGGCATCTCACTCTCTTTGAATCTTCTTTATCATGCTAAGAGGAGCAGGAAAAAGCAAAAAATTTCAGAATTGCACCTTGCAATGCGGAGAAATTACTGTTTGTGCATTTACAATATTCATTGATTTTTGCCATTGAAAAACATCATGTTATTCATATACCAGAAATGATTGAAGCTACTGACTGAATGAAAGGAGCTGGCATCTCACTCTCTTTGAATCTTCTTTATCATGCTAAGAGGAGCAGGAAAAAGTAAAAAATTTCAGAATTGCACCTTGCAATGCGGAGAAATTACTGTTTGTGCATTTACAATATTCAATGATTTTTGCCTTTGAAAAACGTCCAGAAATGATTGAAGCTACTGACTGAACGAAAGGAGCTGGCATCTCACTCTCTTTGAATCTTCTTTATCATGCTAAGAGGAGCAGGAAAAAGCAAAAAATTTCAGAATTGCACCTTGCAATGCGGAGAAATTACTGTTTGTGCATTTACAATATTCATTGATTTTTGCCATTGAAAAACATCATGTTATTCATATACCAGAAATGATTGATGCTACTGACTGAATGAAAGGAGCTGGCATCTCACTCTCTTTGAATCTTCTTTATCATGCTAAGAGGAGCAGGAAAAAGCAAAAAATTTCAGAATTGCACCTTGCAATGCGGAGAAATTACTGTTTGTGCATTTACAATATTCATTGATTTTTGCAAATGAAAAACGTCCAGAAATGATTGAAGCTACTGACTGAATGAAAGGAGCTGGCATCTCACTCTCTTTGAATCTTCTTTATCATGCTAAGAGGAGCAGGAAAAAGCAAAAAATTTCAGAATTGCACCTTGCAATGCGGAGAAATTACTGTTTGTGCATTTACAATATTCATTGATTTTTGCCATTGAAAAACATTATGTTATTCATATACCAGGAATGTTTGAAGCTACTGACTGAATGAAAGGAGCTGGCATCTCACTCTCTTTGAATCTTCTTTATCATGCTAAGAGGAGCAGGAAAAAGTAAAAAATTTCAGAATTGCACCTTGCAATGCGGAGAAATTACTGTTTGTGCATTTACAATATTCATTGATTTTTGCCATTGAAAAACGTCCAGAAATGATTGAAGCTACTGACTGAATGAAAGGAGCTGGCATCTCACTCTCTTTGAATCTTGTTTATCATGCTAAGAGGAGCAGGAAAAAGCAAAAAATTTCAGAATTGCACCTTGCAATGCGAAGAAATTACTGTTTGTGCATTTACAATATTCATTGATGTTTGCCATTGAAAAACGTCCAGAAATGATTGAAGCTACTGACTGAATGAAAGGAGCTGGCATCTCACTTTCTTTGAATCTTCTTTATTATGCTAAGAGGAGCAGGAAAAAGCAAAAAATTTCAGAATTGCACCTTGCAATGCGGAGAAATTACTGTTTGTGCATTTACAATATTCATTGATTTTTGCCATTGAAAAACATCATGTTATTCATATACCAGAAATGATTGAAGCTACTGACTGAATGAAAGGAGCTGGCATCTCACTCTCTTTGAATCTTCTTTATCATGCTAAGAGGAGCAGGAAAAAGTAAAAAATTTCAGAATTGCACCTTGCAATGCGGAGAAATTACTGTTTGTGCATTTACAATATTCAATGATTTTTGCCATTGAAAAACGTCCAGAAATGATTGAAGCTACTGACTGAATGAAAGGAGCTGGCATCTCACTCTCTTTGAATCTTCTTTATCATGCTAAGAGAAGCAGGAAAAAGCAAAAAACTTCAGAATTGCACCTTGCAATGCGGAGAAATTACTGTTTGTGCATTTACAATATTCATTGATTTTTGCCATTGAAAAACATCATGTTATTCATATACCAGAAATGATTGAAGCTACTGACTGAATGAAAGGAGCTGGCATCTCACTCTCTTTGAATCTTCTTTATCATGCTAAGAGGAGCAGGAAAAAGTAAAAAATTTCAGAATTGCACCTTGCAATGCGGAGAAATTACTGTTTGTGCATTTACAATATTCAATGATTTTTGCCTTTGAAAAATGTCCAGAAATGATTGAAGCTACTGACTGAACGAAAGGAGCTGGCATCTCACTCTCTTTGAATCTTCTTTATCATGCTAAGAGGAGCAGGAAAAAGCAAAAAATTTCAGAATTGCACCTTGCAATGCGGAGAAATTACTGTTTGTGCATTTACAATATTCATTGATTTTTGCCATTGAAAAACATCATGTTATTCATATACCAGAAATGTTTGAAGCTACTGACTGAATGAAAGGAGCTGGCATCTCACTCTCTTTGAATCTTCTTTATCATGCTAAGAGGAGCAGGAAAAAGCAAAAAATTTCAGAATTGCACCTTGCAATGCGGAGAAATTACTGTTTGTGCATTTACAATATTCATTGATTTTTGCCATTGAAAAACGTCCAGAAATGATTGAAGCTACTGACTGAATGAAAGGAGCTGGCATCTCACTCTGAATTTTCTTTATCATGCTAAGAGGAGCAGGAAAAAGCAAAAAATTTCAGAATTGCACCTTGCAATGCGGAGAAATTACTGTTTGTGCATTTACAATATTCATTGATTTTTGCCATTGAAAAACGTCCAGAAATGATTGAAGCTACTGACTGAATGAAAGGAGCTGGCATCTCACTCTCTTTGAATCTTCTTTATCATGCTAAGAGGAGCAGGAAAAAGCAAAAAATTTCATAATTGCACCTTGCAATGCGGAGAAATTACTGTTTGTGCATTTACAATATTCATTGATTTTTGACATTGAAAAACATCATGTTATTCATATACCAGAAATGATTGAAGCTACTGACTGAATGAAAGGAGCTGGCATCTCACTCTCTTTGAATCTTCTTTATCATGCTAAGAGGAGCAGGAAAAAGTAAAAAATTTCAGAATTGCACCTTGCAATGCGGAGAAATTACTGTTTGTGCATTTACAATATTCAATGATTTTTGCATTGAAAAACGTCCAGAAATGATTGAAGCTACTGACTGAATGAAAGGAGCTGGCATCTCACTCTCTTTGAATCTTCTTTATCATGCTAAGAGGAGCAGGAAAAAGCAAAAAACTTCAGAATTGCACCTTGCAATGCGGAGAAATTACTGTTTGTGCATTTACAATATTCATTGATTTTTGCCATTGAAAAACATCATGTTATTCATATACCAGAAATGATTGAAGCTACTGACTGAATAAAAGGAGCTGGCATCTCACTCTCTTTGAATCTTCTTTATCATGCTAAGAGGAGCAGGAAAAAGTAAAAAATTTCAGAATTGCACCTTGCAATGCGGAGAAATTACTGTTTGTGCATTTACAATATTCAATGATTTTTGCCTTTGAAAAACGTCCAGAAATGATTGAAGCTACTGACTGAACGAAAGGAGCTGGCATCTCACTCTCTTTGAATCTTCTTTATCATGCTAAGAGGAGCAGGAAAAAGCAAAAAATTTCAGAATTGCACCTTGCAATGCGGAGAAATTACTGTTTGTGCATTTACAATATTCATTGATTTTTGCCATTGAAAAACATCATGTTATTCATATACCAGAAATGTTTGAAGCTACTGACTGAATGAAAGGAGCTGGCATCTCACTCTCTTTGAATCTTCTTTATCATGCTAAGAGGAGCAGGAAAAAGCAAAAAATTTCAGAATTGCACCTTGCAATGCGGAGAAATTACTGTTTGTGCATTTACAATATTCATTGATTTTTGCCATTGAAAAACGTCCAGAAATGATTGAAGCTACTGACTGAATGAAAGCAGCTGGCATCTCACTCTGAATTTTCTTTATCATGCTAAGAGGAGCAGGAAAAAGCAAAAAATTTCAGAATTGCACCTTGCAATGCGGAGAAATTACTGTTTGTGCATTTACAATATTCATTGATTTTTGCCATTGAAAAACGTCCAGAAATGATTGAAGCTACTGACTGAATGAAAGGAGCTGGCATCTCACTCTCTTTGAATCGTCTTTATCATGCTAAGAGGAGCAGGAAAAAGCAAAAAATTTCAGAATTGCACCTTGCAATGCGGAGAAATTACTGTTTGTGCATTTACAATATTCATTGATTTTTGCCATTGAAAAACATCATGTTATTCATATACCAGAAATGTTTGAAGCTACTGACTGAATGAAAGGAGCTGGCATCTCACTCTCTTTGAATCTTCTTTATCATGCTAAGAGGAGCAGGAAAAAGCAAAAAATTTCAGAATTGCACCTTGCAATGCGGAGAAATTACTGTTTGTGCATTTACAATATTCATTGATTTTTGCCATTGAAAAACATCATGTTATTCATATACCAGAAATGTTTGAAGCTACTGACTGAATGAAAGGAGCTGGCATCTCACTCTCTTTGAATCTTCTTTATCATGCTTGGATTAGCAGGAAAAAGCAAAAAATTTCAGAATTGCACCTTGCAATGTGGAGATATTACTGTTTGTGCATTTACAATATTCATTGATTTTTGCCATTGAAAAACATGTTTTTCATATACCAGAAATGTTTGAAGCTACTGACTGAATGAAAGGAGCTGGCATCTCACTCTCTTTGAATCTTCTTTATCATGCTAGGATTAGCAGGAAAAAGCAAAAAATTTCAGAATTGCACCTTGCAATGTGGAGATATTACTGTTTGTGCATTTACAATATTCATTGATTTTTGCCATTGAAAAACATGTTTTTCATATACCAGAAATGTTTGAAGCTACTGACTGAATGAAAGGAGCTGGCATCTCACTCTCTTTGAATCTTCTTTATCATGCTAGGATTAACAGGAAAAAGCAAAAAATTTCAGAATTGCACCTTGCAATGTGGAGATATTACTGTTTGTGCATTTACAATATTCATTGATTTTTGCCATTGAAAAACGTCCAGAAATGTTTGAAGCTACTGACTGAATGAAAGGAGCTGGCATCTCACTCTCTTTGAATCTTCTTTATCATGCTAGGATTAGCAGGAAAAAGCAAAACATTTCAGAATTGCACCTTGCAATGTGGAGATATTGCTGTTTGTGCATTTACAATATTCATTGAATTTTGCCATTGAAAAACATGTTTTTCATATACAAGAAATGTTTGAAGCTACTGACTGAATGAAAGGAGCTGGCATCTCACTCTCTTTGAATCTTCTTTATCATGCTAGGATTAGCAGGAAAAAGCAAAAAATTTCAGAATTGCACCTTGCAATGTGGAGATATTACTGTTTGTGCATTTACAATATTCATTGATTTTTGCCATTGAAAAACGTCCAGAAATGTTTGAAGCTACTGACTGAATGAAAGGAGCTGGCATCTCACTCTCTTTGAATCTTCTTTATCATGCTAGGATTAGCAGGAAAAAGCAAAAAATTTCAGAATTGCACCTTGCAATGTGGAGATATTACTGTTTGTGCATTTACAATATTCATTGATTTTTGCCATTGAAAAACATGTTTTTCATATACCAGAAATGTTTGAAGCTACTGACGGAATGAAAGGAGCTGGCATCTCACTCTCTTTGAATCTTCTTTATCATGCTAGGATTAGCAGGAAAAAGCAAAAAATTTCAGAATTGCACCTTGCAATGTGGAGATATTACTGTTTGTGCATTTACAATATTCATTGATTTTTGCTATTGAAAAACATGTTTTTCATATACCAGAAATGTTTGAAGCTACTGACTGAATGAAAGGAGCTGGCATCTCACTGTCTTTGAATCTTCTTTATCATGCTAGGATTAACAGGAAAAAGCAAAAAATTTCAGAATTGCACCTTGCAATGTGGAGATATTACTGTTTGTGCATTTACAATATTCATTGATTTTGCCATTGAAAAACGTCCAGAAATGTTTGAAGCTACTGACTGAATGAAAGGAGCTGGCATCTCACTCTCTTTAAATCTTCTTTATCATGCTAGGATTAGCAGGAAAAAGCAAAAAAATTTCAGAATTGCACCTTGCAATGTGGAGATATTACTGTTTGTGCATTTACAATATTCATTGATTTTTGCCATTGAAAAACATGTTTTTCATATACCAGAAATGTTTGAAGCTACTGACTGAATGAAAGGAGCTGGCATCTCACTCTCTTTGAATCTTCTTTATCATGCTAGGATAAGCAGGAAAAAGCAAAAAATTTCAGAATTGCACCTTGCAATGTGGAGATATTACTGTTTGTGCATTTACAATATTCATTGATTTTTGCCATTGAAAAACATGTTTTTCATATACCAGAAATGTTTGAAGCTACTGACTTGAATGAAAGGAGCTGGCATCTCACTCTCTTTGAATCTTCTTTATCATGCTAGGATTAACAGGAAAAAGCAAAAAATTTCAGAATTGCACCTTGCAATGTGGAGATATTACTGTTTGTGCATTTACAATATTCATTGATTTTTGCCATTGAAAAACGTCCAGAAATGTTTGAAGCTATTGACTGAATGAAAGGAGCTGGTATCTCACTCTCTTTGAATCTTCTTTATCATGCTAGGATTAGCAGGAAAAAGCAAAAAATTTCAGAATTGCACCTTGCAATGTGCAGATATTACTGTTTGTGCATTTACAATATTCATTGATTTTTGCCATTGAAAAACATGTTTTTCATATACAAGAAATGTTTGAAGCTACTGACTGAATGAAAGGAGCTGGCATCTCACTCTCTTTGAATCTTCTTTATCATGCTAGGATTAGCAGGAAAAAGCAAAAAATTTCAGAATTGCACCTTGCAATGTGGAGATATTACTGTTTGTGCATTTACAATATTCATTGATTTTTGCCATTGAAAAACGTCCAGAAATGTTTGAAGCTACTGACTGAATGAAATTAGCTGGCATCTCACTCTCTTTGAATCTTCTTTATCATGCTAGGATTAGCAGGAAAAAGCAAAAAATTTCAGAATTGCACCTTGCAATGTGGAGATATTACTGTTTGTGCATTTACAATATTCATTGATTTTGCCATTGAAAAACGTCCAGAAATGTTTGAAGCTACTGACTGAATGAAAGGAGCTGGCATCTCACTCTCTTTGAATCTTCTTTATCATGCTAGGATTAGCAGGAAAAAGCAAAAAATTTCAGAATTGCACCTTGCAATGTGGAGATATTACTGTTTGTGCATTTACAATATTCATTGATTTTTGCCATTGAAAAACATGTTTTTCATATACCAGAAATGTTTGAAGCTACTGACTGAATGAAAGGAGCTGGCATCTCACTGTCTTTGAATCTTCTTTATCATGCTAGGATTAACAGGAAAAAGCAAAAAATTTCAGAATTGCACCTTGCAATGTGGAGATATTACTGTTTGTGCATTTACAATATTCATTGATTTTGCCATTGAAAAACGTCCAGAAATGTTTGAAGCTACTGACTGAATGAAAGGAGCTGGCATCTCACTCTCTTTGAATCTTCTTTATCATGCTAGGATAAGCAGGAAAAAGCAAAAAATTTCAGAATTGCACCTTGCAATGTGGAGATATTACTGTTTGTGCATTTACAATATTCATTGATTTTTGCCATTGAAAAACATGTTTTTCATATACCAGAAATGTTTGAAGCTACTGACGGAATGAAAGGAGCTGGCATCTCACTCTCTTTGAATCTTCTTTATCATGCTAGGATTAGCAGGAAAAAGCAAAAAATTTCAGAATTGCACCTTGCAATGTGGAGATATTACTGTTTGTGCATTTACAATATTCATTGATTTTTGCCATTGAAAAACATGTTTTTCATATACCAGAAATGTTTGAAGCTACTGACTGAATGAAAGGAGCTGGCATCTCACTGTCTTTGAATCTTCTTTATCATGCTAGGATTAACAGGAAAAAGCAAAAAATTTCAGAATTGCACCTTGCAATGTGGAGATATTACTGTTTGTGCATTTACAATATTCATTGATTTTGCCATTGAAAAACGTCCAGAAATGTTTGAAGCTACTGACTGAATGAAAGGAGCTGGCATCTCACTCTCTTTGAATCTTCTTTATCATGCTAGGATTAGCAGGAAAAAGCAAAAAAATTTCAGAATTGCACCTTGCAATGTGGAGATATTACTGTTTGTGCATTTACAATATTCATTGATTTTTGCCATTGAAAAACATGTTTTTCATATACCAGAAATGTTTGAAGCTACTGACTGAATGAAAGGAGCTGGCATCTCACTCTCTTTGAATCTTCTTTATCATGCTAGGATAAGCAGGAAAAAGCAAAAAATTTCAGAATTGCACCTTGCAATGTGGAGATATTACTGTTTGTGCATTTACAATATTCATTGATTTTTGCCATTGAAAAACATGTTTTTCATATACCAGAAATGTTTGAAGCTACTGACTTGAATGAAAGGAGCTGGCATCTCACTCTCTTTGAATCTTCTTTATCATGCTAGGATTAACAGGAAAAAGCAAAAAATTTCAGAATTGCACCTTGCAATGTGGAGATATTACTGTTTGTGCATTTACAATATTCATTGATTTTTGCCATTGAAAAACGTCCAGAAATGTTTGAAGCTACTGACTGAATGAAAGGAGCTGGTATCTCACTCTCTTTGAATCTTCTTTATCATGCTAGGATTAGCAGGAAAAAGCAAAAAATTTCAGAATTGCACCTTGCAATGTGGAGATATTACTGTTTATGCATTTACAATATTCATTGATTTTTGCCAGTGAAAAACATGTTTTTCATATACAAGAAATGTTTGAAGCTACTGACTGAATGAAAGGAGCTGGCATCTCACTCTCTTTGAATCTTCTTTATCATGCTAGGATTAGCAGGAAAAAGCAAAAAATTTCAGAATTGCACCTTGCAATGTGGAGATATTACTGTTTGTGCATTTACAATATTCATTGATTTTTGCCATTGAAAAACGTCCAGAAATGTTTGAAGCTACTGACTGAATGAAATTAGCTGGCATCTCACTCTCTTTGAATCTTCTTTATCATGCTAGGATTAGCAGGAAAAAGCAAAAAATTTCAGAATTGCACCTTGCAATGTGGAGATATTACTGTTTGTGCATTTACAATATTCATTGATTTTTGCCATTGAAAAACATGTTTTTCATATACCAGAAATGTTTGAAGCTACTGACTGAATGAAAGGAGCTGGTATCTCACTCTCTTTGAATCTTCTTTATCATGCTAGGATTAACAGGAAAAAGCAAAAAATTTCAGAATTGCACCTTGCAATGTGGAGATATTACTGTTTGTGCATTTACAATATTCATTGATTTTTGCCATTGAAAAACGTCCAGAAATGTTTGAAGCTACTGACTGAATGAAAGGAGCTGGCATCTCACTCTCTTTGAATCTTCTTTATCATGCTAGGATTAACAGGAAAAAGCTAAAAATTTCAGAATTGCACCTTGCAATGTGGAGATATTACTGTTTGTGCATTTACAATATTCATTGATTTTTGCCATTGAAAAACATGTTTTTCATATACCAGAAATGTTTGAAGCTACTGACTGAATGAAAGGAGCTGGCATCTCACTCTCTTTGAATCTTCTTTATCATGCTAGGATTAGCAGGAAAAAGCAAAAAATTTCAGAATTGCACCTTGCAATGTGGAGATATTACTGTTTGTGCATTTACAATATTCATTGATTTTTGCCATTGAAAAACATGTTTTTCATATACCAGAAATGTTTGAAGCTACTGACTGAATGAAAGGAGCTGGCATCTCACTCTCTTTGAATCTTCTTTATCATGCTAGGATTAGCAGGAAAAAGCAAAAAATTTCAGAATTGCACCTTGCAATGTGGAGATATTACTGTTTGTGCATTTACAATATTCATTGATTTTTGCCATTGAAAAACATGTTTTTCATATACCAGAAATGTTTGAAGCTACTGACTGAATGAAAGGAGCTGGCATCTCACTCTCTTTGAATCTTCTTTATCATGCTAGGATTAGCAGGAAAAAGCAAAAAATTTCAGAATTGCACCTTGCAATGTGGAGATATTACTGTTTGTGCATTTACAATATTCATTGATTTTTGCCATTGAAAAACATGTTTTTCATATACCAGAAATGTTTGAAGCTACTGACTGAATGAAAGGAGCTGGCATCTCACTCTCTTTGAATCTTCTTTATCATGCTAGGATTAACAGGAAAAAACAAAAAATTTCAGAATTGCACCTTGCAATGTGGAGATATTACTGTTTGTGCATTTACAATATTCATTGATTTTTGCCATTGAAAAACATGTTTTTCATATACCAGAAATGTTTGAAGCTACTGACTGAATGAAAGGAGCTGGCATCTCACTCTCTTTGAATCTTCTTTATCATGCTAGGATTAACAGGAAAAAGCAAAAAATTTCAGAATTGCACCTTGCAATGTGGAGATATTACTGTTTGTGCATTTACAATATTCATTGATTTTTGCCATTGAAAAACGTCCAGAAATGTTTGAAGCTACTGACTGAATGAAAGGAGCTGGCATCTCACTCTCTTTGAATCTTCTTTATCATGCTAGGATTAGCAGGAAAAAGCAAAAAATTTCAGAATTGCACCTTGCAATGTGGAGATATTACTGTTTGTGCATTTACAATATTCATTGATTTTTGCCATTGAAAAATGTCCAGAAATGTTTGAAGCTACTGACTGAATGAAAGGAGCTGGCATCTCACTCTCTTTGAATCTTCTTTATCATGCTAGGATTAGCAGGAAAAAGCAAAAAATTTCAGAATTGCACCTTGCAATGTGGAGATATTACTGTTTGTGCATTTACAATATTCATTGATTTTTGCCATTGAAAAACATGTTTTTCATATACCAGAAATGTTTGAAGCTACTGACTGAATGAAAGGAGCTGGCATCTCACTCTCTTTGAATCTTCTTTATCATGCTAGGATTAGCAGGAAAAAGCAAAAAATTTCAGAATTGCACCTTGCAATGTGGAGATATTACTGTTTGTGCATTTACAATATTCATTGATTTTTGCCATTGAAAAACATGTTTTTCATATACCAGAAATGTTTGAAGCTACTGACTGAATGAAAGGAGCTGGCATCTCACTCTCTTTAAATCTTCTTTATCATGCTAGGATTAACAGGAAAAAGCAAAAAATTTCAGAATTGCACCTTGCAATGTGGAGATATTACTGTTTGTGCATTTACAATATTCATTGATTTTTGCCATTGAAAAACGTCCAGAAATGTTTGAAGCTACTGACTGAATGAAAGGAGCTGGCATCTCACTCTCTTTGAATCTTCTTTATCATGCTAGGATAAGCAGGAAAAAGCAAAAAATTTCAGAATTGCACCTTGCAATGCGGAGAAATTACTGTTTGTGCATTTACAATATTCATTGATTTTTGCCATTGAAAAACATCAATCATTTCTGGTATATGAATAACATGATATTTTTCAATGGCAAAAATCAATGAATTTTGTAAATGCACAAACAGTAATTTCTCCGCATTGCAAGGCGCAATTCTGAAATTTTTTGCTTTTTCCTGCTCCTCTTAGCATGATAAAGAAGATTCAAAGAGAGTGAGATGCCAGCTCCTTTCATTCAGTCAGTAGCTTCAATCATTTCTGGACATTTTTCAATGGCAAAAATCAATGAATATTGTAAATGCACAAACAGTAATTTCTCCGCATTGCAAGGTGCAATTCTGAAATTTTTTGCTTTTTCCTGCTCCTCTTAGCATGATAAAGAAGATTCAAAGAGAGTGAGATGCCAGCTCCTTTCATTCAGTCAGTAGCTTCAATCATTTCTGGACGTTTTTCAATGGCAAAAATCAATGAATATTGTAAATGCACAAACAGTAATTTCTCCGCATTGCAAGGTGCAATTCTGAAATTTTTTGCTTTTTCCTGCTCCTCTTAGCATGATAAAGAAGATTCAAAGAGAGTGAGATGCCAGCTCCTTTCATTCAGTCAGTACCTTCAATCATTTCTGGACGTTTTTCAATGGCAAAAATCAATGAATATTGTAAATGCACAAACAGTAATTTCTCCGCATTGCAAGGTGCAATTCTGAAATTTTTTGCTTTTTCCTGCTCCTCTTAGCATGATAAAGAAGATTCAAAGAGAGTGAGATGCCAGCTCCTTTCATTCAGTCAGTAGCTTCAATCATTTCTGGACGCTTTTCAATGGCCTGCTCCTCTTAGCATTATGAAGAAGATTCAAAGAGAGTGAGATACCAGCTCCTTTCATTCAGTCAGTAGCTTCAAACATTTCTGGTATATGAATAACATGATGTTTTTCAATGGCAAAAATCAATGAATATTGTAAATGCACAAACAGTAATTTCTCCGCATTGCAAGGTGCAATTCTGAAATTTTTTGCTTTTTCCTGCTCCTCTTAGCATGATAAAGAAGATTCAAAGAGAGTGAGATGCCAGCTCCTTTAGTTCAGTCAGTAGCTTCAATCATTTCTGGACGTTTTTCAATGGCAAAAATCAGTGAATATTGTAAATGCACAAACAGTAATTTCTCCGCATTGCAAGGTGCAATTCTGAAATTTTTTACTTTTTCCTGCTCCTCTTAGCATGATAAAGAAGATTCAAAGAGCGTGAGATGCCAGCTCCTTTCATTCAGTCAGTAGCTTCAATCATTTCTGGTATATGAATAACATGATGTTTTTCAATCGCAAAAATCAATGAATATTGTAAATGCACAAACAGTAATTTCTCCGCATTGCAAGGTGCAATTCTGAAATTTTTTGCTTTTTCCTGCTCCTCTTAGCATGATAAAGAAGATTCAAAGAGAGTGAGATGCCAGCTCCTTTCATTCAGTCAGTAGCTTCAATCATTTCTGGACGTTTTTCAATGGCAAAAATCAATGAATATTGTAAATGCACAAACAGTAATTTCTCCGCATTGCAAGGTGCAATTCTGAAATTTTTTGCTTTTTCCTGCTCCTCTTAGCATGATAAAGAAGATTCAAAGAGAGTGAGATGCCAGCTCCTTTCCTTCAGTCAGTAGCTTCAATCATTTCTGGCATATGAATAACATGATGTTTTTCAATGGCAAAAATCAATGAATTTTGTAAATGCACAAACAGTAATTTCTCCGCATTGCAAGGCGCAATTCTGAAATTTTTTGCTTTTTCCTGCTCCTCTTAGCATGATAAAGAAGATTCAAAGAGAGTGAGATGCCAGCTCCTTTCATTCAGTCAGTAGCTTCAATCATTTCTGAACATTTTTCAATGGCAAAAATCAATGAATATTGTAAATGCACAAACAGTAATTTCTCCGCATTGCAAGGTGCAATTCTGAAATTTTTTGCTTTTTCCTGCTCCTCTTAGCATGATAAAGAAGATTCAAAGAGAGTGAGATGACAGCTCCTTTCATTCAGTCAGTAGCTTCAATCATTTCTGGACGTTTTTCAATGGCAAAAATCAATGAATATTGTAAATGCACAAACAGTAATTTCTCCGCATTGCAAGGTGCAATTCTGAAATTTTTTGCTTTTTCCTGCTCCTCTCAGCATGATAAAGAAGATTCAAAGAGAGTGAGGTGCCAGCTCCTTTCATTCAGTCAGGAGCTTCAAACATTTCTGGTATATGAATAACATGTTTTTCAATGGCAAAAATCAATGAATATTGTAAATGCACAAACAGTAATTTCTCCGCATTGCAAGGTGCAATTCTGAAATTTTTTGCTTTTTCCTGCTCCTCTTAGCATGATAAAGAAGATTCAAAGAGAGTGAGATGCCAGCTCCTTTCATTCAGTCAGTAGCTTCAATCATTTCTGGACGTTTTTCAATGGCAAAAATCAATGAATATTGTAAATGCACAAACAGTAATTTCTCCGCATTGCAAGGTGCAATTCTGAAATTTTTTGCTTTTTCCTGCTCCTCTTAGCATGATAAAGAAGATTCAAAGAGAGTGAGATGCCAGCTCCTTTCATTCAGTCAGTAGCTTCAATCATTTCTGGACGTTTTTCAATGGCAAAAATCAATGAATATTGTAAATGCACAAACAGTAATTTCTCCGCATTGCAAGGTGCAATTCTGAAATTTTTTGCTTTTTCCTGCTCCTCTTAGCATGATAAAGAAGATTCAAAGAGAGTGAGATGCCAGCTCCTTTCCTTCAGTCAGTAGCTTCAATCATTTCTGGCATATGAATAACATGATGTTTTTCAATGGCAAAAATCAATGAATTTTGTAAATGCACAAACAGTAATTTCTCCGCATTGCAAGGCGCAATTCTGAAATTTTTTGCTTTTTCCTGCTCCTCTTAGCATGATAAAGAAGATTCAAAGAGAGTGAGATGCCATCTCCTTTCATTCAGTCAGTAGCTTCAATCATTTCTGGACATTTTTCAATGGCAAAAATCAATGAATATTGTAAATGCACAAACAGTAATTTCTCCGCATTGCAAGGTGCAATTCTGAAATTTTTTGCTTTTTCCTGCTCCTCTTAGCATGATAAAGAAGATTCAAAGAGAGTGAGATGACAGCTCCTTTCATTCAGTCAGTAGCTTCAATCATTTCTGGACGTTTTTCAATGGCAAAAATCAATGAATATTGTAAATGCACAAACAGTAATTTCTCCGCATTGCAAGGTGCAATTCTGAAATTTTTTGCTTTTTCCTGCTCCTCTTAGCATGATAAAGAAGATTCAAAGAGAGTGAGGTGCCAGCTCCTTTCATTCAGTCAGGAGCTTCAAACATTTCTGGTATATGAATAACATGTTTTTCAATGGCAAAAATCAATGAATATTGTAAATGCACAAACAGTAATTTCTCCGTATTGCAAGGTGCAATTCTGAAATTTTTTGCTTTTTCCTGCTCCTCTTAGCATGATAAAGAAGATTCAAAGAGAGTGAGATGCCAGCTCCTTTCATTCAGTCAGTAGCTTCAATCATTTCTGGACGTTTTTCAATGGCAAAAATCAATGAATATTGTAAATGCACAAACAGTAATTTCTCCGCATTGCAAGGTGCAATTCTGAAATTTTTTGCTTTTTCCTGCTCCTCTTAGCATGATAAAGAAGATTCAAAGAGAGTGAGATGCCAGCTCCTTTCATTCAGTCAGTAGCTTCAATCATTTCTGGACGTTTTTCAATGGCAAAAATCAATGAATATTGTAAATGCACAAACAGTAATTTCTCTGCATTGCAATGTGCAATTCTGAAATTTTTTGCTTTTTCCTGCTCCTCTTAGCATGATAAAGAAGATTCAAAGAGAGTGAGATGCCAGCTCCTTTCATTCAGTCAGTAGCTTCAAACATTTCTGGTATATGAATAACATGATGTTTTTCAATGGCAAAAATCAATGAATATTGTAAATGCACAAACAGTAATTTCTCCGCATTGCAAGGTGCAATTCTGAAATTTTTTGCTTTTTTCTGCTCCTCTTAGCATGATAAAGAAGATTCAAAGAGAGTGAGATGCCAGCTCCTTTCGTTCAGTCAGTAGCTTCAATCATTTCTGGACGTTTTTCAATGGCAAAAATCATTGAATATTATAAATGCACAAACAGTAATTTCTCCGCATTGCAAGGTGCAATTCTGAAATTTTTTACTTTTTCCTGCTCCTCTTAGCATGATAAAGAAGATTCAAAGAGAGTGAGATGCCAGCTCCTTTCATTCAGTCAGTAGCTTCAATCATTTCTGGTATATGAATAACATGATGTTTTTCAATGGCAAAAATCAATGAATATTGTAAATGCACAAACAGTAATTTCTCCGCATTGCAAGGTGCAATTCTTAAATTTTTTGCTTTTTCCTGCTCCTCTTAGCATGATAAAGAAGATTCAAAGAGAGTGAGATGCCAGCTCCTTTCATTCAGTCAGTAGCTTCAATCATTTCTGGACGTTTTTCAATGGCAAAAATCAATGAATATTGTAAATGCACAAACAGTAATTTCTCCGCATTGCAAGGTGCAATTCTGAAATTTTTTGCTTTTTCCTGCTCCTCTTAGCATGATAAAGAAGATTCAAAGAGAGTGAGATGCCAGCTCCTTTCATTCAGTCAGTAGCTTTAATCATTTCTGGACGTTTTTCAATGGCAAAAATCATTGAATATTGTAAATGCACAATCAGTAATTTCTCCGCATTGCAAGGTGCAATTCTGAAATTTTTTACTTTTTCCTGCTCCTCTTAGCATGATAAAGAAGATTCAAAGAGAGTGAGATGCCAGCTCCTTTCATTCAGTCAGTAGCTTCAATCATTTCTGGTATATGAATAACATGATGTTTTTCAATCGCAAAAATCAATGAATATTGTAAATGCACAAACAGTAATTTCTCCGCATTGCAAGGTGCAATTCTGAAATTTTTTGCTTTTTCCTGCTCCTCTTAGCATGATAAAGAAGATTCAAAGAGAGTGAGATGCCAGCTCCTTTCATTCAGTCAGTAGCTTCAATCATTTCTGGACGTTTTTCAATGGCAAAAACCAATGAATATTGTAAATGCACAAACAGTAATTTCTCCGCATTGCAAGGTGCAATTCTGAAATTTTTTGCTTTTTCCTGCTGCTCTTAGCATGATAAAGAAGATTCAAAGAGAGTGAGATGCCAGATCCTTTCCTTCAGTCAGTAGCTTCAATCATTTCTGGTATATGAATAACATGATGTTTTTCAATGGCAAAAATCAATGAATTTTGTAAATGCACAAACAGTAATTTCTCCGCATTGCAAGGCGCAATTCTGAAATTTTTTGCTTTTTCCTGCTCCTCTTAGCATGATAAAGAAGATTCGAAGAGAGTGAGATGCCAGCTCCTTTCATTCAGTCAGTAGCTTCAATCATTTCTGGACATTTTTCAATGGCAAAAATCAATGAATATTGTAAATGCACAAACAGTAATTTCTCCGCATTGCAAGGTGCAATTCTGAAATTTTTTGCTTTTTCCTGCTCCTCTTAGCATGATCAAGAAGATTCAAAGAGAGTGAGATGCCAGCTCCTTTCATTCAGTCAGTAGCTTCAATCATTTCTGGACGTTTTTCAATGGCAAAAATCAATGAATATTGTAAATGCACAAACAGTAATTTCTCCGCATTGCAAGGTGCAATTCTGAAATTTTTTGCTTTTTCCTGCTCCTCTTAGCATGATAAAGAAGATTCAAAGAGAGTGAGATGCCAGCTCCTTTCATTCAGTCAGTAGCTTCAATCATTTCTGGACGTTTTTCAATGGCAAAAATCAATGAATATTGTAAATGCACAAACAGTAATTTCTCCGCATTGCAAGGTGCAATTCTGAAATTTTTTGCTTTTTCCTGCTCCTCTTAGCATGATAAAGAAGATTCAAAGAGAGTGAGATGCCAGATCCTTTCCTTCAGTCAGTAGCTTCAATCATTTCTGGTATATGAATAACATGATGTTTTTCAATGGCAAAAATCAATGAATTTTGTAAATGCACAAACAGTAATTTCTCCGCATTGCAAGGCGCAATTCTGAAATTTTTTGCTTTTTCCTGCTCCTCTTAGCATGATAAAGAAGATTCAAAGAGAGTGAGATGCCAGCTCCTTTCATTCAGTCAGTAGCTTCAATCATTTCTGGACATTTTTCAATGGCAAAAATCAATGAATATTGTAAATGCACAAACAGTAATTTCTCCGCATTGCAAGGTGCAATTCTGAAATTTTTTGCTTTTTCCTGCTCCTCTTAGCATGATAAAGAAGATTCAAAGAGAGTGAGATGCCAGCTCCTTTCATTCAGTCAGTAGCTTCAATCATTTCTGGACGTTTTTCAATGGCAAAAATCAATGAATATTGTAAATGCACAAACAGTAATTTCTCCGCATTGCAAGGTGCAATTCTGAAATTTTTTGCTTTTTCCTGCTCCTCTTAGCATGATAAAGAAGATTCAAAGAGAGTGAGATGCCAGCTCCTTTCATTCAGTCAGTAGCTTCAATCATTTCTGGACGTTTTTCAATGGCAAAAATCAATGAATATTGTAAATGCACAAACAGTAATTTCTCCGCATTGCAATGTGCAATTCTGAAATTTTTTGCTTTTTCCTGCTCCTCTTAGCATGATAAAGAAGATTCAAAGAGAGTGAGATGCCAGCTCCTTTCATTCAGTCAGTAGCTTCAAACATTTCTGGTACATGAATAACATGATGTTTTTCAATGGCAAAAATCAATGAATATTGTAAATGCACAAACAGTAATTTCTCCGCATTGCAAGGTGCAATTCTGAAATTTTTTGCTTTTTCCTGCTCCTCTTAGCATGATAAAGAAGATTCAAAGAGAGTGAGATGCCAGCTCCTTTCGTTCAGTCAGTAGCTTCAATCATTTCTGGACGTTTTTCAATGGCAAAAATCATTGAATATTATAAATGCACAAACAGTAATTTCTCCGCATTGCAAGGTGCAATTCTGAAATTTTTTACTTTTTCCTGCTCCTCTTAGCATGATAAAGAAGATTCAAAGAGAGTGAGATGCCAGCTCCTTTCATTCAGTCAGTAGCTTCAATCATTTCTGGTATATGAATAACATGATGTTTTTCAATGGCAAAAATCAATGAATATTGTAAATGCACAAACAGTAATTTCTCCGCATTGCAAGGTGCAATTCTGAAATTTTTTGCTTTTTCCTGCTCCTCTTAGCATGATAAAGAAGATTCAAAGAGAGTGAGATGCCAGCTCCTTTCATTCAGTCATTAGCTTCAATCATTTCTGGACGTTTTTCAATGGCAAAAATCAATGAATATTGTAAATGCACAAACAGTAATTTCTCCGCATTGCAAGGTGCAATTCTGAAATTTTTTGCTTTTTCCTGCTCCTCTTAGCATGATAAACAAGATTCAAAGAGAGTGAGATGCCAGCTCCTTTCATTCAGTCAGTAGCTTCAATCATTTCTGGACATTTTTCAATGGCAAAAATCATTGAATATTGTAAATGCACAAACAGTAATTTCTCCGCATTGCAAGGTGCAATTCTGAAATTTTTTACTTTTTCCTGCTCCTCTTAGCATGATAAAGAAGATTCAAAGAGAGTGAGATGCCAGCTCCTTTCATTCAGTCAGTAGCTTCAATCATTTCTGGTATATGAATAACATGATGTTTTTCAATCGCAAAAATCAATGAATATTGTAAATGCACAAACAGTAATTTCTCCGCATTGCAAGGTGCAATTCTGAAATTTTTTGCTTTTTCCTGCTCCTCTTAGCATGATAAAGAAGATTCAAAGAGAGTGAGATGCCAGCTCCTTTCATTCAGTCAGTAGCTTCAATCATTTCTGGACGTTTTTCAATGGCAAAAATCAATGAATATTGTAAATGCACAAACAGTAATTTCTCCGCATTGCAAGGTGCAATTCTGAAATTTTTTGCTTTTTCCTGCTCCTCTTAGCATGATAAAGAAGATTCAAAGAGAGTGAGATGCCAGCTCCTTTCATTCAGTCAGTAGCTTCAATCATTTCTGGACGTTTTTCAATGGCAAAAATCAATGAATATTGAAAATGCACAAACAGTAATTTCTCCGCATTGCAAGGTGCAATTCTGAAATTTTTTGCTTTTTCCTGCTCCTCTTAGCATGATAAAGAAGATTCAAAGAGAGTGAGATGCCAGCTCCTTTCATTCAGTCAGTACCTTCAATCATTTCTGGACGTTTTTCAATGGCAAAAATCAATGTATATTGTAAATGCACAAACAGTAATTTCTCCGCATTGCAAGGTGCAATTCTGAAATTTTTTGCTTTTTCCTGCTCCTCTTAGCATGATAAAGAAGATTCAAAGAGAGTGAGATGCCAGCTCCTTTCATTCAGTCAGTAGCTTCAATCATTTCTGGACGTTTTTCAATGGCAAAAATCAATGAATATTGTAAATGCACAAACTGTAATTTCTCCGCATTGCAAGGTGCAATTCTGAAATTTTTTGCTTTTTCCTGCTCCTCTTAGCATGATAAAGAAGATTCAAAGAGAGTGAGATGCCAGCTCCTTTCATTCAGTCAGTAGCTTCAATCATTTCTGGTATATGAATAACATGATGTTTTTCAATAGCAAAAATCAATGAATATTGTAAATGCACAAACAGTAATTTCTCCGCATTGCAAGGTGCAATTCTGAAATTTTTTGCTTTTTCCTGCTCCTCTTAGCATGATAAAGAAGATTCAAAGAGAGTGAGATGCCAGCTCCTTTCATTCAGTCAGTAGCTTCAATCATTTCTGGACGTTTTTCAATGGCAAAAATCAATGAATATTGTAAATGCACAAACAGTAATTTCTCCGCATTGCAAGGTGCAATTCTGAAATTTTTTACTTTTTCCTGCTCCTCTTAGCATGATAAAGAAGATTCAAAGAGAGTGAGATGCCAGCTCCTTTCATTCAGTCAGTAGCTTCAATCATTTCTGGTATATGAATAACATGATGTTTTTCAA
The DNA here is from genome assembly GCF_046119375.1 of Phyllobates terribilis. Lineage (NCBI taxonomy): Eukaryota > Metazoa > Chordata > Amphibia > Anura > Dendrobatidae > Phyllobates > Phyllobates terribilis. Next base: position 108,784 of record NW_027364700.1, read on the forward strand.
TCGCAAAAATCAATGAATATTGTAAATGCACAAACAGTAATTTCTCCGCATTGCAACGTGCAATTCTGAAATTTTTTGCTTTTTCCTGCTCCTCTTAGCATGATAAAGAAGATTCAAAGAGAGTGAGATGCCAGCTCCTTTCATTCAGTCAGTAGCTTCAATCATTTCTGGACGTTTTTCAATGGCAAAAATCAATGAATATTGTAAATGCACAAACAGTAATTTCTCCGCATTGCAAGGTGCAATTCTGAAATTCTTTGCTTTTTCCTGCTCCTCTAAGCATGATAAAGAAGATTCAAAGAGAGTGAGATGCCAGATCCTTTCCTTCAGTCAGTAGCTTCAATCATTTCTGGTATATGAATAACATGATGTTTTTCAATGGCAAAAATCAATGAATTTTGTAAATGCACAAACAGTAATTTCTCCGCATTGCAAGGCGCAATTCTGAAATTTTTTACTTTTTCCTGCTCCTCTTAGCATGATAAAGAAGATTCAAAGAGAGTGAGATGCCAGCTCCTTTCATTCAGTCAGTAGCTTCAATCATTTCTGGTATATGAATAACATGATGTTTTTCAATGGCAAAAATCAATGAATATTGTAAATGCACAAACAGTAATTTCTCCGCATTGCAAGGTGCAATTCTGAAATTTTTTGTTTTTTCCTGCTCCTCTTAGCATGATAAAGAAGATTCAAAGAGAGTGAGATGCCAGCTCCTTTCATTCAGTCAGTAGCTTAAATCATTTCTGGACATTTTTCAATGGCAAAAATCAATGAATATTGTAAATGCACAAACAGTAATTTCTCCGCATTGCAAGGTGCAATTCTGAAATTTTTTGCTTTTTCCTGCTCCTCTTAGCATGATAAAGAAGATTCAAAGAGAGTGAGATGACAGCTCCTTTCATTCAGTCAGTAGCTTCAATCATTTCTGGACGTTTTTCAATGGCAAAAATCAATGAATATTGTAAATGCACAAACAGTAATTTCTCCGCATTGCAAGGTGCAATTCTGAAATTTTTTGCTTTTTCCTGCTCCTCTTAGCATGATAAAGAAGATTCAAAGAGAGTGAGGTGCCAGCTCCTTTCATTCAGTCAGGAGCTTCAAACATTTCTGGTATATGAATAACATGTTTTTCAATGGCAAAAATCAATGAATATTGTAAATGCACAAACAGTAATTTCTCCGCATTGCAAGGTGCAATTCTGAAATTTTTTGCTTTTTCCTGCTCCTCTTAGCATGATAAAGAAGATTCAAAGAGAGTGAGATGCCAGCTCCTTTCATTCAGTCAGTAGCTTCAATCATTTCTGGACGTTTTTCAATGGCAAAAATCAATGAATATTGTAAATGCACAAACAGTAATTTCTCCGCATTGCAAGGTGCAATTCTGAAATTTTTTGCTTTTTCCTGCTCCTCTTAGCATGATAAAGAAGATTCAAAGAGAGTGAGATGCCAGCTCCTTTCATTCAGTCAGTAGCTTCAATCATTTCTGGACGTTTTTCAATGGCAAAAATCAATGAATATTGTAAATGCACAAACAGTAATTTCTCTGCATTGCAATGTGCAATTCTGAAATTTTTTGCTTTTTCCTGCTCCTCTTAGCATGATAAAGAAGATTCAAAGAGAGTGAGATGCCAGCTCCTTTCATTCAGTCAGTAGCTTCAAACATTTCTGGTATATGAATAACATGATGTTTTTCAATGGCAAAAATCAATGAATATTGTAAATGCACAAACAGTAATTTCTCCGCATTGCAAGGTGCAATTCTGAAATTTTTTGCTTTTTTCTGCTCCTCTTAGCATGATAAAGAAGATTCAAAGAGAGTGAGATGCCAGCTCCTTTCGTTCAGTCAGTAGCTTCAATCATTTCTGGACATTTTTCAATGGCAAAAATCATTGAATATTATAAATGCACAAACAGTAATTTCTCCGCATTGCAAGGTGCAATTCTGAAATTTTTTACTTTTTCCTGCTCCTCTTAGCATGATAAAGAAGATTCAAAGAGAGTGAGATGCCAGCTCCTTTCATTCAGTCAGTAGCTTCAATCATTTCTGGTATATGAATAACATGATGTTTTTCAATGGCAAAAATCAATGAATATTGTAAATGCACAAACAGTAATTTCTCCGCATTGCAAGGTGTAATTCTGAAATTTTTTGCTTTTCCCTGCTCCTCTTAGCATGATAAAGAAGATTCAAAGAGAGTGAGATGCCAGCTCCTTTCATTCAGTCAGTAGCTTCAATCATTTCTGGACGTTTTTCAATGGCAAAAATCAATGAATATTGTAAATGCACAAACAGTAATTTCTCCGCATTGCAAGGTGCAATTCTGAAATTTTTTGCTTTTTCCTGCTCCTCTTAGCATGATAAAGAAGATTCAAAGAGAGTGAGATGCCAGCTCCTTTCATTCAGTCAGTAGCTTTAATCATTTCTGGACGTTTTTCAATGGCAAAAATCATTGAATATTGTAAATGCACAATCAGTAATTTCTCCGCATTGCAAGGTGCAATTCTGAAATTTTTTACTTTTTCCTGCTCCTCTTAGCATGATAAAGAAGATTCAAAGAGAGTGAGATGCCAGCTCCTTTCATTCAGTCAGTAGCTTCAATCATTTCTGGTATATGAATAACATGATGTTTTTCAATCGCAAAAATCAATGAATATTGTAAATGCACAAACAGTAATTTCTCCGCATTGCAAGGTGCAATTCTGAAATTTTTTGCTTTTTCCTGCTCCTCTTAGCATGATAAAGAAGATTCAAAGAGAGTGAGATGCCAGCTCCTTTCATTCAGTCAGTAGCTTCAATCATTTCTGGACGTTTTTCAATGGCAAAAACCAATGAATATTGTAAATGCACAAACAGTAATTTCTCCGCATTGCAAGGTGCAATTCTGAAATTTTTTGCTTTTTCCTGCTCCTCTTAGCATGATAAAGAAGATTCAAAGAGAGTGAGATGCCAGATCCTTTCCTTCAGTCAGTAGCTTCAATCATTTCTGGTATATGAATAACATGATGTTTTTCAATGGCAAAAATCAATGAATTTTGTAAATGCACAAACAGTAATTTCTCCGCATTGCAAGGCGCAATTCTGAAATTTTTTGCTTTTTCCTGCTCCTCTTAGCATGATAAAGAAGATTCGAAGAGAGTGAGATGCCAGCTCCTTTCATTCAGTCAGTAGCTTCAATCATTTCTGGACATTTTTCAATGGCAAAAATCAATGAATATTGTAAATGCACAAACAGTAATTTCTCCGCATTGCATGGTGCAATTCTGAAATTTTTTGCTTTTTCCTGCTCCTCTTAGCATGATAAAGAAGATTCAAAGAGAGTGAGATGCCAGCTCCTTTCATTCAGTCAGTAGCTTCAATCATTTCTGGACGTTTTTCAATGGCAAAAATCAATGAATATTGTAAATGCACAAACAGTAATTTCTCCGCATTGCAAGGTGCAATTCTGAAATTTTTTGCTTTTTCCTGCTCCTCTTAGCATGATAAAGAAGATTCAAAGAGAGTGAAATGCCAGCTCCTTTCATTCAGTCAGTAGCTTCAATCATTTCTGGACGTTTTTCAATGGCAAAAATCAATGAATATTGTAAATGCACAAACAGTAATTTCTCCGCATTGCAATGTGCAATTCTGAAATTTTTTGCTTTTTCCTGCTCCTCTTAGCATGATAAAGAAGATTCAAAGAGAGTGAGATGCCAGCTCCTTTCATTCAGTCAGTAGCTTCAAACATTTCTGGTACATGAATAACATGATGTTTTTCAATGGCAAAAATCAATGAATATTGTAAATGCACAAACAGTAATTTCTCCGCATTGCAAGGTGCAATTCTGAAATTTTTTGCTTTTTCCTGCTCCTCTTAGCATGATAAAGAAGATTCAAAGAGAGTGAGATGCCAGCTCCTTTCGTTCAGTCAGTAGCTTCAATCATTTCTGGACGTTTTTCAATGGCAAAAATCATTGAATATTATAAATGCACAAACAGTAATTTCTCCGCATTGCAAGGTGCAATTCTGAAATTTTTTACTTTTTCCTGCTCCTCTTAGCATGATAAAGAAGATTCAAAGAGAGTGAGATGCCAGCTCCTTTCATTCAGTCAGTAGCTTCAATCATTTCTGGTATATGAATAACATGATGTTTTTCAATGGCAAAAATCAATGAATATTGTAAATGCACAAACAGTAATTTCTCCGCATTGCAAGGTGCAATTCTGAAATTTTTTGCTTTTTTCTGCTCCTCTTAGCATGATAAAGAAGATTCAAAGAGAGTGAGATGCCAGCTCCTTTCGTTCAGTCAGTAGCTTCAATCATTTCTGGACGTTTTTCAATGGCAAAAATCATTGAATATTATAAATGCACAAACAGTAATTTCTCCGCATTGCAAGGTGCAATTCTGAAATTTTTTACTTTTTCCTGCTCCTCTTAGCATGATAAAGAAGATTCAAAGAGAGTGAGATGCCAGCTCCTTTCATTCAGTCAGTAGCTTCAATCATTTCTGGTATATGAATAACATGATGTTTTTCAATGGCAAAAATCAATGAATATTGTAAATGCACAAACAGTAATTTCTCCGCATTGCAAGGTGCAATTCTGAAATTTTTTGCTTTTTCCTGCTCCTCTTAGCATGATAAAGAAGATTCAAAGAGAGTGAGATGCCAGCTCCTTTCATTCAGTCAGTAGCTTCAATCATTTCTGGACGTTTTTCAATGGCAAAAATCAATGAATATTGTAAATGCACAAACAGTAATTTCTCCGCATTGCAAGGTGCAATTCTGAAATTTTTTGCTTTTTCCTGCTCCTCTTAGCATGATAAAGAAGATTCAAAGAGAGTGAGATGCCAGCTCCTTTCATTCAGTCAGTAGCTTTAATCATTTCTGGACGTTTTTCAATGGCAAAAATCATTGAATATTGTAAATGCACAATCAGTAATTTCTCCGCATTGCAAGGTGCAATTCTGAAATTTTTTACTTTTTCCTGCTCCTCTTAGCATGATAAAGAAGATTCAAAGAGAGTGAGATGCCAGCTCCTTTCATTCAGTCAGTAGCTTCAATCATTTCTGGTATATGAATAACATGATGTTTTTCAATCGCAAAAATCAATGAATATTGTAAATGCACAAACAGTAATTTCTCCGCATTGCAAGGTGCAATTCTGAAATTTTTTGCTTTTTCCTGCTCCTCTTAGCATGATAAAGAAGATTCAAAGAGAGTGAGATGCCAGCTCCTTTCATTCAGTCAGTAGCTTCAATCATTTCTGGACGTTTTTCAATGGCAAAAACCAATGAATATTGTAAATGCACAAACAGTAATTTCTCCGCATTGCAAGGTGCAATTCTGAAATTTTTTGCTTTTTCCTGCTCCTCTTAGCATGATAAAGAAGATTCAAAGAGAGTGAGATGCCAGATCCTTTCCTTCAGTCAGTAGCTTCAATCATTTCTGGTATATGAATAACATGATGTTTTTCAATGGCAAAAATCAATGAATTTTGTAAATGCACAAACAGTAATTTCTCCGCATTGCAAGGCGCAATTCTGAAATTTTTTGCTTTTTCCTGCTCCTCTTAGCATGATAAAGAAGATTCGAAGAGAGTGAGATGCCAGCTCCTTTCATTCAGTCAGTAGCTTCAATCATTTCTGGACATTTTTCAATGGCAAAAATCAATGAATATTGTAAATGCACAAACAGTAATTTCTCCGCATTGCAAGGTGCAATTCTGAAATTTTTTGCTTTTTCCTGCTCCTCTTAGCATGATAAAGAAGATTCAAAGAGAGTGAGATGCCAGCTCCTTTCATTCAGTCAGTAGCTTCAATCATTTCTGGACGTTTTTCAATGGCAAAAATCAATGAATATTGTAAATGCACAAACAGTAATTTCTCCGCATTGCAAGGTGCAATTCTGAAATTTTTTGCTTTTTCCTGCTCCTCTTAGCATGATAAAGAAGATTCAAAGAGAGTGAGATGCCAGCTCCTTTCATTCAGTCAGTAGCTTCAATCATTTCTGGACGTTTTTCAATGGCAAAAATCAATGAATATTGTAAATGCACAAACAGTAATTTCTCCGCATTGCAAGGTGCAATTCTGAAATTTTTTGCTTTTTCCTGCTCCTCTTAGCATGATAAAGAAGATTCAAAGAGAGTGAGATGCCAGATCCTTTCCTTCAGTCAGTAGCTTCAATCATTTCTGGTATATGAATAACATGATGTTTTTCAATGGCAAAAATCAATGAATTTTGTAAATGCACAAACAGTAATTTCTCCGCATTGCAAGGCGCAATTCTGAAATTTTTTGCTTTTTCCTGCTCCTCTTAGCATGATAAAGAAGATTCAAAGAGAGTGAGATGCCAGCTCCTTTCATTCAGTCAGTAGCTTCAATCATTTCTGGACATTTTTCAATGGCAAAAATCAATGAATATTGTAAATGCACAAACAGTAATTTCTCCGCATTGCAAGGTGCAATTCTGAAATTTTTTGCTTTTTCCTGCTCCTCTTAGCATGATAAAGAAGATTCAAAGAGAGTGAGATGCCAGCTCCTTTCATTCAGTCAGTAGCTTCAATCATTTCTGGACGTTTTTCAATGGCAAAAATCAATGAATATTGTAAATGCACAAACAGTAATTTCTCCGCATTGCAAGGTGCAATTCTGAAATTTTTTGCTTTTTCCTGCTCCTCTTAGCATGATAAAGAAGATTCAAAGAGAGTGAGATGCCAGCTCCTTTCATTCAGTCAGTAGCTTCAATCATTTCTGGACGTTTTTCAATGGCAAAAATCAATGAATATTGTAAATGCACAAACAGTAATTTCTCCGCATTGCAATGTGCAATTCTGAAATTTTTTGCTTTTTCCTGCTCCTCTTAGCATGATAAAGAAGATTCAAAGAGAGTGAGATGCCAGCTCCTTTCATTCAGTCAGTAGCTTCAAACATTTCTGGTACATGAATAACATGATGTTTTTCAATGGCAAAAATCAATGAATATTGTAAATGCACAAACAGTAATTTCTCCGCATTGCAAGGTGCAATTCTGAAATTTTTTGCTTTTTCCTGCTCCTCTTAGCATGATAAAGAAGATTCAAAGAGAGTGAGATGCCAGCTCCTTTCGTTCAGTCAGTAGCTTCAATCATTTCTGGACGTTTTTCAATGGCAAAAATCATTGAATATTATAAATGCACAAACAGTAATTTCTCCGCATTGCAAGGTGCAATTCTGAAATTTTTTACTTTTTCCTGCTCCTCTTAGCATGATAAAGAAGATTCAAAGAGAGTGAGATGCCAGCTCCTTTCATTCAGTCAGTAGCTTCAATCATTTCTGGTATATGAATAACATGATGTTTTTCAATGGCAAAAATCAATGAATATTGTAAATGCACAAACAGTAATTTCTCCGCATTGCAAGGTGCAATTCTGAAATTTTTTGCTTTTTCCTGCTCCTCTTAGCATGATAAAGAAGATTCAAAGAGAGTGAGATGCCAGCTCCTTTCATTCAGTCATTAGCTTCAATCATTTCTGGACGTTTTTCAATGGCAAAAATCAATGAATATTGTAAATGCACAAACAGTAATTTCTCCGCATTGCAAGGTGCAATTCTGAAATTTTTTGCTTTTTCCTGCTCCTCTTAGCATGATAAACAAGATTCAAAGAGAGTGAGATGCCAGCTCCTTTCATTCAGTCAGTAGCTTCAATCATTTCTGGTATATGAATAACATGATGTTTTTCAATCGCAAAAATCAATGAATATTGTAAATGCACAAACAGTAATTTCTCCGCATTGCAAGGTGCAATTCTGAAATTTTTTGCTTTTTCCTGCTCCTCTTAGCATGATAAAGAAGATTCAAAGAGAGTGAGATGCCAGCTCCTTTCATTCAGTCAGTAGCTTCAATCATTTCTGGACGTTTTTCAATGGCAAAAATCAATGAATATTGTAAATGCACAAACAGTAATTTCTCCGCATTGCAAGGTGCAATTCTGAAATTTTTTGCTTTTTCCTGCTCCTCTAAGCATGATAAAGAAGATTCAAAGAGAGTGAGATGCCAGATCCTTTCCTTCAGTCAGTAGCTTCAATCATTTCTGGTATATGAATAACATGATGTTTTTCAATGGCAAAAATCAATGAATTTTGTAAATGCACAAACAGTAATTTCTCCGCATTGCAAGGCGCAATTCTGAAATTTTTTGCTTTTTCCTGCTCCTCTTAGCATGATAAATAAGATTCAAAGAGAGTGAGATGCCAGCTCCTTTCATTCAGTCAGTAGCTTCAATCATTTCTGGACATTTTTCAATGGCAAAAATCAATGAATATTGTAAATGCACAAACAGTAATTTCTCCGCATTGCAAGGTGCAATTCTGAAATTTTTTGCTTTTTCCTGCTCCTCTTAGCATGATAAAGAAGATTCAAAGAGAGTGAGATGCCAGCTCCTTTCATTCAGTCAGTAGCTTCAATCATTTCTGGACGTTTTTCAATGGCAAAAATCAATGAATATTGAAAATGCACAAACAGTAATTTCTCCGCATTGCAAGGTGCAATTCTGAAATTTTTTGCTTTTTCCTGCTCCTCTTAGCATGATAAAGAAGATTCAAAGAGAGTGAGATGCCAGCTCCTTTCATTCAGTCAGTACCTTCAATCATTTCTGGACGTTTTTCAATGGCAAAAATCAATGTATATTGTAAATGCACAAACAGTAATTTCTCCGCATTGCAAGGTGCAATTCTGAAATATTTTGCTTTTTCCTGCTCCTCTTAGCATGATAAAGAAGATTCAAAGAGAGTGAGATGCCAGCTCCTTTCATTCAGTCAGTAGCTTCAATCATTTCTGGACGTTTTTCAATGGCAAAAATCAATGAATATTGTAAATGCACAAACTGTAATTTCTCCGCATTGCAAGGTGCAATTCTGAAATTTTTTGCTTTTTCCTGCTCCTCTTAGCATGATAAAGAAGATTCAAAGAGAGTGAGATGCCAGCTCCTTTCATTCAGTCAGTAGCTTCAATCATTTCTGGTATATGAATAACATGATGTTTTTCAATAGCAAAAATCAATGAATATTGTAAATGCACAAACAGTAATTTCTCCGCATTGCAAGGTGCAATTCTGAAATTTTTTGCTTTTTCCTGCTCCTCTTAGCATGATAAAGAAGATTCAAAGAGAGTGAGATGCCAGCTCCTTTCATTCAGTCAGTAGCTTCAATCATTTCTGGACGTTTTTCAATGGCAAAAATCAATGAATATTGTAAATGCACAAACAGTAATTTCTCCGCATTGCAAGGTGCAATTCTGAAATTTTTTACTTTTTCCTGCTCCTCTTAGCATGATAAAGAAGATTCAAAGAGAGTGAGATGCCAGCTCCTTTCATTCAGTCAGTAGCTTCAATCATTTCTGGTATATGAATAACATGATGTTTTTCAATCGCAAAAATCAATGAATATTGTAAATGCACAAACAGTAATTTCTCCGCATTGCAACGTGCAATTCTGAAATTTTTTGCTTTTTCCTGCTCCTCTTAGCATGATAAAGAAGATTCAAAGAGAGTGAGATGCCAGCTCCTTTCATTCAGTCAGTAGCTTCAATCATTTCTGGACGTTTTTCAATGGCAAAAATCAATGAATATTGTAAATGCACAAACAGTAATTTCTCCGCATTGCAAGGTGCAATTCTGAAATTCTTTGCTTTTTCCTGCTCCTCTAAGCATGATAAAGAAGATTCAAAGAGAGTGAGATGCCAGATCCTTTCATTCAGTCAGTAGCTTCAATCATTTCTGGTATATGAATAACATGATGTTTTTCAATGGCAAAAATCAATGAATATTGTAAATGCACAAACAGTAATTTCTCCGCATTGCAAGGTGCAATTCTGAAATTTTTTGTTTTTTCCTGCTCCTCTTAGCATGATAAAGAAGATTCAAAGAGAGTGAGATGCCAGCTCCTTTCATTCAGTCAGTAGCTTCAATCATTTCTGGACGTTTTTCAATGGCAAAAATCAATGAATATTGTAAATGCACAAACAGTAATTTCTCCGCAATGCAAGGTGCAATTCTGAAATTTTTTGCTTTTTCCTGCTCCTCTTAGCATGATAAAGAAGATTCAAAGAGAGTGAGATGCCAGCTCCTTTCATTCAGTCAGTAGCTTTAATCATTTCTGGACGTTTTTCAATGGCAAAAATCATTGAATATTGTAAATGCACAATCAGTAATTTCTCCGCATTGCAAGGTGCAATTCTGAAATTTTTTACTTTTTCCTGCTCCTCTTAGCATGATAAAGAAGATTCAAAGAGAGTGAGATGCCAGCTCCTTTCATTCAGTCAGTAGCTTCAATCATTTCTGGTATATGAATAACATGATGTTTTTCAATCGCAAAAATCAATGAATATTGTAAATGCACAAACAGTAATTTCTCCGCATTGCAAGGTGCAATTCTGAAATTTTTTGCTTTTTCCTGCTCCTCTTAGCATGATAAAGAAGATTCAAAGAGAGTGAGATGCCAGCTCCTTTCATTCAGTCAGTAGCTTCAATCATTTCTGGACGTTTTTCAATGGCAAAAACCAATGAATATTGTAAATGCACAAACAGTAATTTCTCCGCATTGCAAGGTGCAATTCTGAAACTTTTTGCTTTTTCCTGCTCCTCTTAGCATGATAAAGAAGATTCAAAGAGAGTGAGATGCCAGATCCTTTCCTTCAGTCAGTAGCTTCAATCATTTCTGGTATATGAATAACATGATGTTTTTCAATGGCAAAAATCAATGAATTTTGTAAATGCACAAACAGTAATTTCTCCGCATTGCAAGGCGCAATTCTGAAATTTTTTGCTTTTTCCTGCTCCTCTTAGCATGATAAAGAAGATTCAAAGAGAGTGAGATGCCAGCTCCTTTCATTCAGTCAGTAGCTTCAATCATTTCTGGACATTTTTCAATGGCAAAAATCAATGAATATTGTAAATGCACAAACAGTCATTTCTCCGCATTGCAAGGTGCAATTCTGAAATTTTTTGCTTTTTCCTGCTCCTCTTAGCATGATAAAGAAGATTCAAAGAGAGTGAGATGCCAGCTCCTTTCATTCAGTCAGTAGCTTCAATCATTTCTGGACGTTTTTCAATGGCAAAAATCAATGAATATTGTAAATGCACAAACAGTAATTTCTCCGCATTGCAAGGTGCAATTCTGAAATTTTTTGCTTTTTCCTGCTCCTCTTAGCATGATAAAGAAGATTCAAAGAGAGTGAGATGCCAGCTCCTTTCATTCAGTCAGTAGCTTCAATCATTTCTGGACGTTTTTCAATGGCAAAAATCAATGAATATTGTAAATGCACAAACAGTAATTTCTCCGCATTGCAAGGTGCAATTCTGAAATTTTTTGCTTTTTCCTGCTCCTCTTAGCATGATAAAGAAGATTCAAAGAGAGTGAGATGCCAGATCCTTTCCTTCAGTCAGTAGCTTCAATCATTTCTGGTATATGAATAACATGATGTTTTTCAATGGCAAAAATCAATGAATTTTGTAAATGCACAAACAGTAATTTCTCCGCATTGCAAGGCGCAATTCTAAAATTTTTTGCTTTTTCCTGCTCCTCTTAGCATGATAAAGAAGATTCAAAGAGAGTGAGATGCCAGCTCCTTTCATTCAGTCAGTAGCTTCAATCATTTCTGGACATTTTTCAATGGCAAAAATCAATGAATATTGTAAATGCACAAACAGTAATTTCTCCGCATTGCAAGGTGCAATTCTGAATTTTTTTGCTTTTTCCTGCTCCTCTTAGCATGATAAAGAAGATTCAAAGAGAGTGAGATGCCAGCTCCTTTCATTCAGTCAGTAGCTTCAATCATTTCTGGACGTTTTTCAATGGCAAAAATCAATGAATATTGTAAATGCACAAACAGTAATTTCTCCGCATTGCAAGGTGCAATTCTGAAATTTTTTGCTTTTTCCTGCTCCTCTTAGCATGATAAAGAAGATTCAAAGAGAGTGAGATGCCAGCTCCTTTCGTTCAGTCAGTAGCTTCAATCATTTCTGGACGTTTTTCAATGGCAAAAATCATTGAATATTATAAATGCACAAACAGTAATTTCTCCGCATTGCAAGGTGCAATTCTGAAATTTTTTACTTTTTCCTGCTCCTCTTAGCATGATAAAGAAGATTCAAAGAGAGTGAGATGCCAGCTCCTTTCATTCAGTCAGTAGCTTCAATCATTTCTGGTATATGAATAACATGATGTTTTTCAATGGCAAAAATCAATGAATATTGTAAATGCACAAACAGTAATTTCTCAGCATTGCAAGGTGCAATTCTGAAATTTTTTGCTTTTTCCTGCTCCTCTTAGCATGATAAAGAAGATTCAAAGAGAGTGAGATGCCAGCTCCTTTCATTCAGTCAGTAGCTTCAATCATTTCTGGACGTTTTTCAATGGCAAAAATCAATGAATATTGTAAATGCACAAACAGTAATTTCTCCGCATTGCAAAGTGCAATTCTGAAATTTTTTGCTTTTTCCTGCTCCTCTTAGCATGATAAACAAGATTCAAAGAGAGTGAGATGCCAGCTCCTTTCATTCAGTCAGTAGCTTCAATCATTTCTGGACGTTTTTCAATGGCAAAAATCATTGAATATTGTAAATGCACAAACAGTAATTTCTCCGCATTGCAAGGTGCAATTCTGAAATTTTTTACTTTTTCCTGCTCCTCTTAGCATGATAAAGAAGATTCAAAGAGAGTGAGATGCCAGCTTCTTTCATTCAGTCAGTAGCTTCAATCATTTCTGGTATATGAATAACATGATGTTTTTCAATCGCAAAAATCAATGAATATTGTAAATGCACAAACAGTAATTTCTCCGCATTGCAAGGTGCAATTCTGAAATTTTTTGCTTTTTCCTGCTCCTCTTAGCATGATAAAGAAGATTCAAAGAGAGTGAGATGCCAGCTCCTTTCATTCAGTCAGTAGCTTCAATCATTTCTGGACGTTTTTCAATGGCAAAAATCAATGAATATTGTAAATGCACAAACAGTAATTTCTCCGCATTGCAAGGTGCAATTCTGAAATTTTTTGCTTTTTCCTGCTCCTCTAAGCATGATAAAGAAGATTCAAAGAGAGTGAGATGCCAGATCCTTTCCTTCAGTCAGTAGCTTCAATCATTTCTGGTATATGAATAACATGATGTTTTTCAATGGCAAAAATCAATGAATTTTGTAAATGCACAAACAGTAATTTCTCCGCATTGCAAGGCGCAATTCTGAAATTTTTTGCTTTTTCCTGCTCCTCTTAGCATGATAAAGAAGATTCAAAGAGAGTGAGATGCCAGCTCCTTTCATTCAGTCAGTAGCTTCAATCATTTCTGGACATTTTTCAATACCAAAAATCAATGAATATTGTAAATGCACAAACAGTAATTTCTCCGCATTGCAAGGTGCAATTCTGAAATTTTTTGCTTTTTCCTGCTCCTCTTAGCATGATAAAGAAGATTCAAAGAGAGTGAGATGCCAGCTCCTTTCATTCAGTCAGTAGCTTCAATCATTTCTGGACGTTTTTCAATGGCAAAAATCAATGAATATTGTAAATGCACAAACAGTAATTTCTCCGCATTGCAAGGTGCAATTCTGAAATTTTTTGCTTTTTCCTGCTCCTCTTAGCATGATAAAGAAGATTCAAAGAGAGTGAGATGCCAGCTCCTTTCATTCAGTCAGTACCTTCAATTATTTCTGGACCTTTTTCAATGGCAAAAATCAATGAATATTGTAAATGCACAAACAGTAATTTCTCCGCATTGCAAGGTGCAATTCTGAAATTTTTTGCTTTTTCCTGCTCCTCTTAGCATGATAAAGAAGATTCAAAGAGAGTGAGATGCCAGCTCCTTTCATTCAGTCAGTAGCTTCAATCATTTCTGGACGTTTTTCAATGGCAAAAATCAATGAATATTGTAAATGCACAAACTGTAATTTCTCCGCATTGCAAGGTGCAATTCTGAAATTTTTTGTTTTTTCCTGCTCCTCTTAGCATGATAAAGAAGATTCAAAGAGAGTGAGATGCCAGCTCCTTTCATTCAGTCAGTAGCTTCAATCATTTCTGGTATATGAATAACATGATGTTTTTCAATAGCAAAAATCAATGAATATTGTAAATGCACAAACAGTAATTTCTCCGCATTGCAAGGTGCAATTCTGAAATTTTTTGCTTTTTCCTGCTCCTCTTAGCATGATAAAGAAGATTCAAAGAGAGTGAGATGCCAGCTCCTTTCATTCAGTCAGTAGCTTCAATCATTTCTGGACGTTTTTCAATGGCAAAAATCAATGAATATTGTAAATGCACAAACAGTAATTTCTCCGCATTGCAAGGTGCAATTCTGAAATTTTTTACTTTTTCCTGCTCCTCTTAGCATGATAAAGAAGATTCAAAGAGAGTGAGATGCCAGCTCCTTTCATTCAGTCAGTAGCTTCAATCATTTCTGGTATATGAATAACATGATGTTTTTCAATCGCAAAAATCAATGAATATTGTAAATGCACAAACAGTAATTTCTCCGCATTGCAAGGTGCAATTCTGAAATTTTTTGCTTTTTCCTGCTCCTCTTAGCATGATAAAGAAGATTCAAAGAGAGTGAGATGCCAGCTCCTTTCATTCAGTCAGTAGCTTCAATCATTTCTGGACGTTTTTCAATGGCAAAAATCAATGAATATTGTAAATGCACAAACAGTAATTTCTCCGCATTGCAAGGTGCAATTCTGAAATTTTTTGCTTTTTCCTGCTCCTCTAAGCATGATAAAGAAGATTCAAAGAGAGTGAGATGCCATATCCTTTCCTTCAGTCAGTAGCTTCAATCATTTCTGGTATATGAATAACATGATGTTTTTCAATGGCAAAAATCAATGAATTTTGTAAATGCACAAACAGTAATTTCTCCACATTGCAAGGCGCAATTCTGAAATTTTTTGCTTTTTCCTGCTCCTCTTAGCATGATAAAGAAGATTCAAAGAGAGTGAGATGCCAGCTCCTTTCATTCAGTCAGTAGCTTCAATCATTTCTGGACGTTTTTCAATGGCAAAAATCAATGAATATTGTAAATGCACAAACAGTAATTTCTCCGCAATGCAAGGTGCAATTCTGAAATTTTTTGCTTTTTCCTGCTCCTCTTAGCATGATAAAGAAGATTCAAAGAGAGTGAGATGCCAGCTCCTTTCATTCCGTCAGTAGCTTTAATCATTTCTGGACGTTTTTCAATGGCAAAAATCATTGAATATTGTAAATGCACAATCAGTAATTTCTCCGCATTGCAAGGTGCAATTCTGAAATTTTTTACTTTTTCCTGCTCCTCTTAGCATGATAAAGAAGATTCAAAGAGAGTGAGATGCCAGCTCCTTTCATTCAGTCAGTAGCTTCAATCATTTCTGGTATATGAATAACATGATGTTTTTCAATCGCAAAAATCAATGAATATTGTAAATGCACAAACAGTAATTTCTCCGCATTGCAAGGTGCAATTCTGAAATTTTTTGCTTTTTCCTGCTCCTCTTAGCATGATAAAGAAGATTCAAAGAGAGTGAGATGCCAGCTCCTTTCATTCAGTCAGTAGCTTCAATCATTTCTGGACGTTTTTCAATGGCAAAAACCAATGAATATTGTAAATGCACAAACAGTAATTTCTCCGCATTGCAAGGTGCAATTCTGAAACTTTTTGCTTTTTCCTGCTCCTCTTAGCATGATAAAGAAGATTCAAAGAGAGTGAGATGCCAGATCCTTTCCTTCAGTCAGTAGCTTCAATCATTTCTGGTATATGAATAACATGATGTTTTTCAATGGCAAAAATCAATGAATTTTGTAAATGCACAAACAGTAATTTCTCCGCATTGCAAGGCGCAATTCTGAAATTTTTTGCTTTTTCCTGCTCCTCTTAGCATGATAAAGAAGATTCAAAGAGAGTGAGATGCCAGCTCCTTTCATTCAGTCAGTAGCTTCAATCATTTCTGGACATTTTTCAATGGCAAAAATCAATGAATATTGTAAATGCACAAACAGTCATTTCTCCGCATTGCAAGGTGCAATTCTGAAATTTTTTGCTTTTTCCTGCTCCTCTAAGCATGATAAAGAAGATTCAAAGAGAGTGAGATGCCATATCCTTTCCTTCAGTCAGTAGCTTCAATCATTTCTGGTATATGAATAACATGATGTTTTTCAATGGCAAAAATCAATGAATTTTGTAAATGCACAAACAGTAATTTCTCCGCATTGCAAGGCGCAATTCTGAAATTTTTTGCTTTTTCCTGCTCCTCTTAGCATGATAAAGAAGATTCAAAGAGAGTGAGATGCCAGCTCCTTTCATTCAGTCAGTAGCTTCAATCATTTCTGGACGTTTTTCAATGGCAAAAATCAATGAATATTGTAAATGCACAAACAGTAATTTCTCCGCAATGCAAGGTGCAATTCTGAAATTTTTTGCTTTTTCCTGCTCCTCTTAGCATGATAAAGAAGATTCAAAGAGAGTGAGATGCCAGCTCCTTTCATTCAGTCAGTAGCTTTAATCATTTCTGGACGTTTTTCAATGGCAAAAATCATTGAATATTGTAAATGCACAATCAGTAATTTCTCCGCATTGCAAGGTGCAATTCTGAAATTTTTTACTTTTTCCTGCTCCTCTTAGCATGATAAAGAAGATTCAAAGAGAGTGAGATGCCAGCTCCTTTCATTCAGTCAGTAGCTTCAATCATTTCTGGTATATGAATAACATGATGTTTTTCAATGGCAAAAATTAATGAATTTTGTAAATGCACAAACAGTAATTTCTCCGCATTGCAAGGCGCAATTCTGAAATTTTTTGCTTTTTCCTGCTCCTCTTAGCATGATAAAGAAGATTCAAAGAGAGTGAGATGCCAGCTCCTTTCATTCAGTCAGTAGCTTCAATCATTTCTGGACATTTTTCAATGGCAAAAATCAATGAATATTGTAAATGCACAAACAGTCATTTCTCCGCATTGCAAGGTGCAATTCTGAAATTTTTTGCTTTTTCCTGCTCCTCTTAGCATGATAAAGAAGATTCAAAGAGAGTGAGATGCCAGCTCCTTTCATTCAGTCAGTAGCTTCAATCATTTCTGGACGTTTTTCAATGGCAAAAATCAATGAATATTGTAAATGCACAAACAGTAATTTCTCCGCATTGCAAGGTGCAATTCTGAAATTTTTTGCTTTTTCCTGCTCCTCTTAGCATGATAAAGAAGATTCAAAGAGAGTGAGATGCCAGCTCCTTTCATTCAGTCAGTAGCTTCAATCATTTCTGGACGTTTTTCAATGGCAAAAATCAATGAATATTGTAAATGCACAAACAGTAATTTCTCCGCATTGCAAGGTGCAATTCTGAAATTTTTTGCTTTTTCCTGCTCCTCTTAGCATGATAAAGAAGATTCAAAGAGAGTGAGATGCCAGATCCTTTCCTTCAGTCAGTAGCTTCAATCATTTCTGGTATATGAATAACATGATGTTTTTCAATGGCAAAAATCAATGAATTTTGTAAATGCACAAACAGTAATTTCTCCGCATTGCAAGGCGCAATTCTGAAATTTTTTGCTTTTTCCTGCTCCTCTTAGCATGATAAAGAAGATTCAAAGAGAGTGAGATGCCAGCTCCTTTCATTCAGTCAGTAGCTTCAATCATTTCTGGACATTTTTCAATGGCAAAAATCAATGAATATTGTAAATGCACAAACAGTAATTTCTCCGCATTGCAAGGTGCAATTCTGAATTTTTTTGCTTTTTCCTGCTCCTCTTAGCATGATAAAGAAGATTCAAAGAGAGTGAGATGCCAGCTCCTTTCATTCAGTCAGTAGCTTCAATCATTTCTGGACGTTTTTCAATGGCAAAAATCAATGAATATTGTAAATGCACAAACAGTAATTTCTCCGCATTGCAAGGTGCAATTCTGAAATTTTTTGCTTTTTCCTGCTCCTCTTAGCATGATAAAGAAGATTCAAAGAGAGTGAGATGCCAGCTCCTTTCATTCAGTCAGTAGCTTCAATCATTTCTGGACGTTTTTCAATGGCAAAAATCAATGAATATTGTAAATACACAAACAGTAATTTCTCCGCATTGCAATGTGCAATTCTGAAATTTTTTGCTTTTTCCTGCTCCTCTTAGCATGATAAAGAAGATTCAAAGAGAGTGAGATGCCAGCTCCTTTCATTCAGTCAGTAGCTTCAAACATTTCTGGTACATGAATAACATGATGTTTTTCAATGGCAAAAATCAATGAATATTGTAAATGCACAAACAGTAATTTCTCCGCATTGCAAGGTGCAATTCTGAAATTTTTTGCTTTTTCCTGCTCCTCTTAGCATGATAAAGAAGATTCAAAGAGAGTGAGATGCCAGCTCCTTTCGTTCAGTCAGTAGCTTCAATCATTTCTGGACGTTTTTCAATGGCAAAAATCATTGAATATTATAAATGCACAAACAGTAATTTCTCCGCATTGCAAGGTGCAATTCTGAAATTTTTTACTTTTTCCTGCTCCTCTTAGCATGATAAAGAAGATTCAAAGAGAGTGAGATGCCAGCTCCTTTCATTCAGTCAGTAGCTTCAATCATTTCTGGTATATGAATAACATGATGTTTTTCAATGGCAAAAATCAATGAATATTGTAAATGCACAAACAGTAATTTCTCCGCATTGCAAGGTGCAATTCTGAAATTTTTTGCTTTTTCCTGCTCCTCTTAGCATGATAAAGAAGATTCAAAGAGAGTGAGATGCCAGCTCCTTTCATTCAGTCAGTAGCTTCAATCATTTCTGGACGTTTTTCAATGGCAAAAATCAATGAATATTGTAAATGCACAAACAGTAATTTCTCCGCATTGCAAAGTGCAATTCTGAAATTTTTTGCTTTTTCCTGCTCCTCTTAGCATGATAAACAAGATTCAAAGAGAGTGAGATGCCAGCTCCTTTCATTCAGTCAGTAGCTTCAATCATTTCTGGACGTTTTTCAATGGCAAAAATCATTGAATATTGTAAATGCACAAACAGTAATTTCTCCGCATTGCAAGGTGCAATTCTGAAATTTTTTACTTTTTCCTGCTCCTCTTAGCATGATAAAGAAGATTCAAAGAGAGTGAGATGCCAGCTCCTTTCATTCAGTCAGTAGCTTCAATCATTTCTGGTATATGAATAACATGATGTTTTTCAATGGCAAAAATCAATGAATATTGTAAATGCACAAACAGTAATTTCTCCGCATTGCAAGGTGCAATTCTGAAATTTTTTGCTTTTTCCTGCTCCTCTTAGCATGATAAAGAAGATTCAAAGAGAGTGAGATGCCAGCTCCTTTCATTCAGTCAGTAGCTTCAATCATTTCTGGACATTTTTCAATGGCAAAAATCAATGAATATTGTAAATGCACAAACAGTAATTTCTCCGCATTGCAAGGTGCAATTCTGAAATTTTTTGCTTTTTCCTGCTCCTCTTAGCATGATAAAGAAGATTCAAAGAGAGTGAGATGCCAGCTCCTTTCATTCAGTCAGTAGCTTCAATCATTTCTGGACGTTTTTCAATGGCAAAAATCAATGAATATTGTAAATGCACAAACAGTAATTTCTCCGCATTGCAAGGTGCAATTCTGAAATTTTTTGCTTTTTCCTGCTCCTCTTAGCATGATAAAGAAGATTCAAAGAGAGTGAGATGCCAGCTCCTTTCATTCAGTCAGTACCTTCAATTATTTCTGGACCTTTTTCAATGGCAAAAATCAATGAATATTGTAAATGCACAAACAGTAATTTCTCCGCATTGCAAGGTGCAATTCTGAAATTTTTTGCTTTTTCCTGCTCCTCTTAGCATGATAAAGAAGATTCAAAGAGAGTGAGATGCCAGCTCCTTTCATTCAGTCAGTAGCTTCAATCATTTCTGGACGTTTTTCAATGGCAAAAATCAATGAATATTGTAAATGCACAAACTGTTATTTCTCCGCATTGCAAGGTGCAATTCTGAAATATTTTGCTTTTTCCTGCTCCTCTTAGCATGATAAAGAAGATTCAAAGAGAGTGAGATGCCAGCTCCTTTCATTCAGTCAGTAGCTTCAATCATTTCTGGTATATGAATAACATGATGTTTTTCAATAGCAAAAATCAATGAATATTGTAAATGCACAAACAGTAATTTCTCCGCATTGCAAGGTGCAATTCTGAAATTTTTTGCTTTTTCCTGCTCCTCTTAGCATGATAAAGAAGATTCAAAGAGAGTGAGATGCCAGCTCCTTTCATTCAGTCAGTAGCTTCAATCATTTCTGGACGTTTTTCAATGGCAAAAATCAATGAATATTGTAAATGCACAAACAGTAATTTCTCCGCATTGCAAGGTGCAATTCTGAAATTTTTTACTTTTTCCTGCTCCTCTTAGCATGATAAAGAAGATTCAAAGAGAGTGAGATGCCAGCTCCTTTCATTCAGTCAGTAGCTTCAATCATTTCTGGTATATGAATAACATGATGTTTTTCAATCGCAAAAATCAATGAATATTGTAAATGCACAAACAGTAATTTCTCCGCATTGCAAGGTGCAATTCTGAAATTTTTTGCTTTTTCCTGCTCCTCTTAGCATGATAAAGAAGATTCAAAGAGAGTGAGATGCCAGCTCCTTTCATTCAGTCAGTAGCTTCAATCATTTCTGGACGTTTTTCAATGGCAAAAATCAATGAATATTGTAAATGCACAAACAGTAATTTCTCCGCATTGCAAGGTGCAATTCTGAAATTTTTTGCTTTTTCCTGCTCCTCTAAGCATGATAAAGAAGATTCAAAGAGAGTGAGATGCCATATCCTTTCCTTCAGTCAGTAGCTTCAATCATTTCTGGTATATGAATAACATGATGTTTTTCAATGGCAAAAATCAATGAATTTTGTAAATGCACAAACAGTAATTTCTCCGCATTGCAAGGCGCAATTCTGAAATTTTTTGCTTTTTCCTGCTCCTCTTAGCATGATAAAGAAGATTCAAAGAGAGTGAGATGCCAGCTCCTTTCATTCAGTCAGTAGCTTCAATCATTTCTGGACATTTTTCAATGGCAAAAATCAATGAATATTGTAAATGCACAAACAGTAATTTCTCCGCATTGCAAGGTGCAATTCTGAAATTTTTTGCTTTTTCCTGCTCCTCTTAGCATGATAAAGAAGATTCAAAGAGAGTGAGATGCCAGCTCCTTTCATTCAGTCAGTAGCTTCAATCATTTCTGGACGTTTTTCAATGTCAAAAATCAATGAATATTGTAAATGCACAAACAGTAATTTCTCCGCATTGCAAGGTGCAATTCTGAAATTTTTTGCTTTTTCCTGCTCCTCTTAGCATGATAAAGAAGATTCAAAGAGAGTGAGATGCCAGCTCCTTTCATTCAGTCAGTAGCTTCAATCATTTCTGGACGTTTTTCAATGGCAAAAATCAATGAATATTGTAAATGCACAAACAGTAATTTCTCCGCATTGCAAGGTGCAATTCTGAAATTTTTTGCTTTTTCCTGCTCCTCTTAGCATGGTAAACAAGATTCAAAGAGAGTGAGATGCCAGCTCCTTTCATTCAGTCAGTAGCTTCAATCATTTCTGGACGTTTTTCAATGGCAAAAATCATTGAATATTGTAAATGCACAAACAGTAATTTCTCCGCATTGCAAGGTGCAATTCTGAAATTTTTTACTTTTTCCTGCTCCTCTTAGCATGATAAAGAAGATTCAAAGAGAGTGAGATGCCAGCTCCTTTCATTCAGTCAGTAGCTTCAATCATTTCTGGTATATGAATAACATGATGTTTTTCAATCGCAAAAATCAATGAATATTGTAAATGCACAAACAGTAATTTCTCCGCATTGCAAGGTGCAATTCTGAAATTTTTTGCTTTTTCCTGCTCCTCTTAGCATGATAAAGAAGATTCAAAGAGAGTGAGATGCCAGCTCCTTTCATTCAGTCAGTAGCTTCAATCATTTCTGGACGTTTTTCAATGGCAAAAATCAATGAATATTGTAAATGCACAAACAGTAATTTCTCCGCATTGCAAGGTGCAATTCTGAAATTTTTTGCTTTTTCCTGCTCCTCTTAGCATGATAAAGAAGATTCAAAGAGAGTGAGATGCCAAATCCTTTCCTTCAGTCAGTAGCTTCAATCATTTCTGGTATATGAATAACATGATGTTTTTCAAAGGCAAAAATCAATGAATTTTGTAAATGCACAAACAGTAATTTCTCCGCATTGCAATGCGCAATTCTGAAATTTTTTGCTTTTTCCTGCTCCTCTTAGCATGATAAAGAAGATTCAAAGAGAGTGAGATGCCAGCTCCTTTCATTCAGTCAGTAGCTTCAATCATTTCTGGACATTTTTCAATGGCAAAAATCAATGAATATTGTAAATGCACAAACAGTAATTTCTCCGCATTGCAAGGTGCAATTCTGAAATTTTTTGCTTTTTCCTGCTCCTCTTAGCATGATAAAGAAGATTCAAAGAGAGTGAGATGCCAGCTCCTTTCATTCAGTCAGTAGCTTCAATCATTTCTGGACGTTTTTCAATGGCAAAAATCAATGAATATTGTAAATGCACAAACAGTAATTTCTCCGCATTGCAAGGTGCAATTCTGAAATTTTTTGCTTTTTCCTGCTCCTCTTAGCATGATAAAGAAGATTCAAAGAGAGTGAGATGCCAGCTCCTTTCATTCAGTCAGTAGCTTCAATCATTTCTGGACGTTTTTCAATGGCAAAAATCAATGAATATTGTAAATGCACAAACAGTAATTTCTCCGCATTGCAAGGTGCAATTCTGAAATTTTTTGCTTTTTCCTGCTCCTCTTAGCATGATAAAGAAGATTCAAAGAGAGTGAGATGCCAGATCCTTTCCTTCAGTCAGTAGCTTCAATCATTTCTGGTATATGAATAACATGATGTTTTTCAATGGCAAAAATCAATGAATTTTGTAAATGCACAAACAGTAATTTCTCCGCATTGCAAGGCGCAATTCTGAAATTTTTTGCTTTTTCCTGCTCCTCTTAGCATGATAAAGAAGATTCAAAGAGAGTGAGATGCCAGCTCCTTTCATTCAGTCAGTAGCTTCAATCATTTCTGGACATTTTTCAATGGCAAAAATCAATGAATATTGTAAATGCACAAACAGTAATTTCTCCGCATTGCAAGGTGCAATTCTGAAATTTTTTGCTTTTTCCTGCTCATCATAGCATGATAAAGAAGATTCAAAGAGAGTGAGATGCCAGCTCCTTTCATTCAGTCAGTAGCTTCAATCATTTCTGGACGTTTTTCAATGGCAAAAATCAATGAATATTGTAAATGCACAAACAGTAATTTCTCCGCATTGCAAGGTGCAATTCTGAAATTTTTTGCTTTTTCCTGCTCCTCTTAGCATGATAAAGAAGATTCAAAGAGAGTGAGATGCCAGCTCCTTTCATTCAGTCAGTAGCTTCAATCATTTCTGGACGTTTTTCAATGGCAAAAATCAATGAATATTGTAAATGCACAAACAGTAATTTCTCCGCATTGCAATGTGCAATTCTGAAATTTTTTGCTTTTTCCTGCTCCTCTTAGCATGATAAAGAAGATTCAAAGAGAGTGAGATGCCAGCTCCTTTCATTCAGTCAGTAACTTCAATCATTTCTGGACATTTTTCAATGGCAAAAATCAATGAATATTGTAAATGCACAAACAGTAATTTCTCCGCATTGCAAGGTGCAATTCTGAAATTTTTTGCTTTTTCCTGCTCCTCTTAGCATGATAAAGAAGATTCAAAGAGAGTGAGATGCCAGCTCCTTTCATTCAGTCAGTAGCTTCAATCATTTCTGGACGTTTTTCAATGACAAAAATCAATGAATATTGTAAATGCACAAACAGTAATTTCTCTGCATTGCAAGGTGCAATTCTGAAATTTTTTGCTTTTTCCTGCTCCTCTTAGCATGATAAAGAAGATTCAAAGAGAGTGAGATGCCAGCTCCTTTCATTCAGTCAGTAGCTTCAATCATTTCGGGACGTTTTTCAATGGCAAAAATCATTGAATATTGTAAATGCACAAACAGTAATTTCTCCGCATTGCAAGGTGCAATTCTGAAATTTTTTACTTTTTCCTGCTCCTCTTAGCATGATAAAGAAGATTCAAAGAGAGTGAGATGCCAGCTCCTTTCATTCAGTCAGTAGCTTCAATCATTTCTGGTATATGAATAACATGATGTTTTTCAATCGCAAAAATCAATGAATATTGTAAATGCACAAACAGTAATTTCTCCGCATTGCAAGGTGCAATTCTGAAATTTTTTGCTTTTTCCTGCTCCTCTTAGCATGATAAAGAAGATTCAAAGAGAGTGAGATGCCAGCTCCTTTCATTCAGTCAGTAGCTTCAATCATTTCTGGACGTTTTTCAATGGCAAAAATCAATGAATATTGTAAATGCACAAACAGTAATTTCTCCGCATTGCAAGGTGCAATTCTGAAATTTTTTGCTTTTTCCTGCTCCTCTTAGCATGATAAAGAAGATTCAAAGAGAGTGAGATGCCAGATCCTTTCCTTCAGTCAGTAGCTTCAATCATTTCTGGTATATGAATAACATGATGTTTTTCAATGGCAAAAATCAATGAATTTTGTAAATGCACAAACAGTAATTTCTCCGCATTGCAAGGCGCAATTCTGAAATTTTTTGCTTTTTCCTGCTCCTCTTAGCATGATAAAGAAGATTCAAAGAGAGTGAGATGCCAGCTCCTTTCATTCAGTCAGTAGCTTCAATCATTTCTGGACATTTTTCAATGGCAAAAATCAATGAATATTGTAAATGCACAAACAGTAATTTCTCCGCATTGCAAGGTGCAATTCTGAAATTTTTTGCTTTTTCCTGCTCCTCTTAGCATGATAAAGAAGATTCAAAGAGAGTGACATGCCAGCTCCTTTCATTCAGTCAGTAGCTTCAATCATTTCTGGACGTTTTTCAATGGCAAAAATCAATGAATATTGTAAATGCACAAACAGTAATTTCTCCGCATTGCAAGGTGCAATTCTGAAATTTTTTGCTTTTTCCTGCTCCTCTTAGCATGATAAAGAAGATTCAAAGAGAGTGAGATGCCAGCTCCTTTCATTCAGTCAGTAGCTTCAATCATTTCTGGACGTTTTTCAATGGCAAAAATCAATGAATATTGTAAATGCACAAACAGTAATTTCTCCGCATTGCAAGGTGCAATTCTGAAATTTTTTGCTTTTTCCTGCTCCTCTTAGCATGATAAAGAAGATTCAAAGAGAGTGAGATGCCAGATCCTTTCCTTCAGTCAGTAGCTTCAATCATTTCTGGTATATGAATAACATGATGTTTTTCAATGGCAAAAATCAATGAATTTTGTAAATGCACAAACAGTAATTTCTCCGCATTGCAAGGCGCAATTCTGAAATTTTTTGCTTTTTCCTGCTCCTCTTGGCATGATAAAGAAGATTCAAAGAGAGTGAGATGCCAGCTCCTTTCATTCAGTCAGTAGCTTCAATCATTTCTGGACATTTTTCAATGGCAAAAATCAATGAATATTGTAAATGCACAAACAGTAATTTCTCCGCATAGCAAGGTGCAATTCTGAATTTTTTTGCTTTTTCCTGCTCCTCTTAGCATGATAAAGAAGATTCAAAGAGAGTGAGATGCCAGCTCCTTTCATTCAGTCAGTAGCTTCAATCATTTCTGGACGTTTTTCAATGGCAAAAATCAATGAATATTGTAAATGCACAAACAGTAATTTCTCCGCATTGCAAGGTGCAATTCTGAAATTTTTAGCTTTTTCCTGCTCCTCTTAGCATGATAAAGAAGATTCAAAGAGAGTGAGATGCCAGCTCCTTTCATTCAGTCAGTAGCTTCAATCATTTCTGGATGTTTTTCAATGGCAAAAATCAATGAATATTGTAAATGCACAAATAGTAATTTCTCCGCATTGCAATGTGCAATTCTGAAATTTTTTGCTTTTTCCTGCTCCTCTTAGCATGATAAAGAAGATTCAAAGAGAGTGAGATGCCAGCTCCTTTCATTCAGTCAGTAGCTTCAATCATTTCTGGACATTTTTCAATGGCAAAAATCAATGAATATTGTAAATGCACAAACAGTAATTTCTCCGCATTGCAAGGTGCAATTCTGAAATTTTTTGCTTTTTCCTGCTCCTCTTAGCATGATAAAGAAGATTCAAAGAGAGTGAGATGCCAGCTCCTTTCATTCAGTCAGTAGCTTCAATCATTTCTGGACGTTTTTCAATGACAAAAATCAATGAATATTGTAAATGCACAAACAGTAATTTCTCTGCATTGCAAGGTGCAATTCTGAAATTTTTTGCTTTTTCCTGCTCCTCTTAGCATGATAAAGAAGATTCAAAGAGAGTGAGATGCCAGATCCTTTCCTTCAGTCAGTAGCTTCAATCATTTCTGGTATATGAATAACATGATGTTTTTCAATGGCAAAAATCAATGAATTTTGTAAATGCACAAACAGTAATTTCTCCGCATTGCAAGGCGCAATTCTGAAATTTTTTGCTTTTTCCTGCTCCTCTTAGCATGATAAAGAAGATTCAAAGAGAGTGAGATGCCAGCTCCTTTCATTCAGTCAGTAGCTTCAATCATTTCTGGACATTTTTCAATGGCAAAAATCAATGAATATTGTAAATGCACAAACAGTAATTTCTCCGCATTGCAAGGTGCAATTCTGAAATTTTTTGCTTTTTCCTGCTCCTCTTAGCATGATAAAGAAGATTCAAAGAGAGTGAGATGCCAGCTCCTTTCATTCAGTCAGTAGCTTCAATCATTTCTGGACGTTTTTCAATGGCAAAAATCAATGAATATTGTAAATGCACAAACAGTAATTTCTCCGCATTGCAAGGTGCAATTCTGAAATTTTTTGCTTTTTCCTGCTCCTCTTAGCATGATAAAGAAGATTCAAAGAGAGTGAGATGCCAGCTCCTTTCATTCAGTCAGTAGCTTCAATCATTTCTGGACGTTTTTCAATGGCAAAAATCAATGAATATTGTAAATGCACAAACAGTAATTTCTCCGCATTGCAAGGTGCAATTCTGAAATTTTTTGCTTTTTCCTGCTCCTCTTAGCATGATAAAGAAGATTCAAAGAGAGTGAGATGCCAGATCCTTTCCTTCAGTCAGTAGCTTCAATCATTTCTGGTATATGAATAACATGATGTTTTTCAATGGCAAAAATCAATGAATTTTGTAAATGCACAAACAGTAATTTCTCCGCATTGCAAGGCGCAATTCTGAAATTTTTTGCTTTTTCCTGCTCCTCTTAGCATGATAAAGAAGATTCAAAGAGAGTGAGATGCCAGCTCCTTTCATTCAGTCAGTAGCTTCAATCATTTCTGGACATTTTTCAATGGCAAAAATCAATGAATATTGTAAATGCACAAACAGTAATTTCTCCACATTGCAAGGTGCAATTCTGAAATTTTTTGCTTTTTCCTGCTCCTCTTAGCATGATAAAGAAGATTCAAAGAGAGTGAGATGCCAGCTCCTTTCATTCAGTCAGTAGCTTCAATCATTTCTGGACGTTTTTCAATGGCAAAAATCAATGAATATTGTAAATGCACAAACAGTAATTTCTCCGCATTGCAAGGTGCAATTCTGAAATTTTTTGCTTTTTCCTGCTCCTCTTAGCATGATAAAGAAGATTCAAAGAGAGTGAGATGCCAGCTCCTTTCATTCAGTCAGTAGCTTCAATCATTTCTGGACGTTTTTCAATGGCAAAAATCAATGAATATTGTAAATGCACAAACAGTAATTTCTCCGCATTGCAATGTGCAATTCTGAAATTTTTTGCTTTTTCCTGCTCCTCTTAGCATGATAAAGAAGATTCAAAGAGAGTGAGATGCCAGCTCCTTTCATTCAGTCAGTAGCTTCAAACATTTCTGGTACATGAATAACATGATGTTTTTCAATGGCAAAAATCAATGAATATTGTAAATGCACAAACAGTAATTTCTCCGCATTGCAAGGTGCAATTCTGAAATTTTTTGCTTTTTCCTGCTCCTCTTAGCATGATAAAGAAGATTCAAAGAGAGTGAGATGCCAGCTCCTTTCGTTCAGTCAGTAGCTTCAATCATTTCTGGACGTTTTTCAATGGCAAAAATCAGTGAATATTATAAATGCACAAACAGTAATTTCTCCGCATTGCAAGGTGCAATTCTGAAATTTTTTACTTTTTCCTGCTCCTCTTAGCATGATAAAGAAGATTCAAAGAGAGTGAGATGCCAGCTCCTTTCATTCAGTCAGTAGCTTCAATCATTTCTGGTATATGAATAACATGATGTTTTTCAATGGCAAAAATCAATGAATTTTGTAAATGCACAAACAGTAATTTCTCCGCATTGCAAGGCGCAATTCTGAAATTTTTTGCTTTTTCCTGCTCCTCTTAGCATGATAAAGAAGATTCAAGGAGAGTGAGATGCCAGCTCCTTTCATTCAGTCAGTAGCTTCAATCATTTCTGGACATTTTTCAATGGCAAAAATCAATGAATATTGTAAATGCACAAACAGTAATTTCTCCGCATTGCAAGGTGCAATTCTGAAATTTTTTGCTTTTTCCTGCTCCTCTTAGCATGATAAAGAAGATTCAAAGAGAGTGAGATGCCAGCTCCTTTCATTCAGTCAGTAGCTTCAATCATTTCTGGACGTTTTTCAATGGCAAAAATCAATGAATATTGTAAATGCACAAACAGTAATTTCTCCGCATTGCAAGGTGCAATTCTGAAATTTTTTGCTTTTTCCTGCTCCTCTTAGCATGATAAAGAAGATTCAAAGAGAGTGAGATGTCAGCTCCTTTCATTCAGTCAGTAGCTTCAATCATTTCTGGACGTTTTTCAATGGCAAAAATCAATGAATATTGTAAATGCACAAACAGTAATTTCTCCGCATTGCAATGTGCAATTCTGAAATTTTTTGCATTTTCCTGCTCCTCTTAGCATGATAAAGAAGATTCAAAGAGAGTGAGATGCCAGCTCCTTTCATTCAGTCAGTAGCTTCAATCATTTCTGGACATTTTTCAATGGCAAAAATCAATGAATATTGTAAATGCACAAACAGTAATTTCTCCGCATTGCAAGGTGCAATTCTGAAATTTTTTGCTTTTTCCTGCTCCTCTTAGCATGATAAAGAAGATTCAAAGAGAGTAAGATGCCAGCTCCTTTCATTCAGTCAGTAGCTTCAATCATTTCTGGACGTTTTTCAATGACAAAAATCAATGAATATTGTAAATGCACAAACAGTAATTTCTCTGCATTGCAAGGTGCAATTCTGAAATTTTTTGCTTTTTCCTGCTCCTCTTAGCATGATAAAGAAGATTCAAAGAGAGTGAGATGCCAGCTCCTTTCATTCAGTCAGTAGCTTCAATCATTTCGGGACGTTTTTCAATGGCAAAAATCATTGAATATTGTAAATGCACAAACAGTAATTTCTCCGCATTGCAAGGTGCAATTCTGAAATTTTTTACTTTTTCCTGCTCCTCTTAGCATGATAAAGAAGATTCAAAGAGAGTGAGATGCCAGCTCCTTTCATTCAGTCAGTAGCTTCAATCATTTCTGGTATATGAATAACATGATGTTTTTCAATCGCAAAAATCAATGAATATTGTAAATGCACAAACAGTAATTTCTCCGCATTGCAAGGTGCAATTCTGAAATTTTTTGCTTTTTCCTGCTCCTCTTAGCATGATAAAGAAGATTCAAAGAGAGTGAGATGCCAGCTCCTTTCATTCAGTCAGTAGCTTCAATCATTTCTGGACGTTTTTCAATGGCAAAAATCAATGAATATTGTAAATGCACAAACAGTAATTTCTCCGCATTGCAAGGTGCAATTCTGAAATTTTTTGCTTTTTCCTGCTCCTCTTAGCATGATAAAGAAGATTCAAAGAGAGTGAGATGCCAGATCCTTTCCTTCAGTCAGTAGCTTCAATCATTTCTGGTATATGAATAACATGATGTTTTTCAATGGCAAAAATCAATGAATTTTGTAAATGCACAAACAGTAATTTCTCCGCATTGCAAGGCGCAATTCTGAAATTTTTTGCTTTTTCCTGCTCCTCTTAGCATGATAAAGAAGATTCAAAGAGAGTGAGATGCCAGCTCCTTTCATTCAGTCAGTAGCTTCAATCATTTCTGGACATTTTTCAATGGCAAAAATCAATGAATATTGTAAATGCACAAACAGTAATTTCTCCGCATTGCAAGGTGCAATTCTGAAATTTTTTGCTTTTTCCTGCTCCTCTTAGCATGATAAAGAAGATTCAAAGAGAGTGAGATGCCAGCTCCTTTCATTCAGTCAGTAGCTTCAATCATTTCTGGACGTTTTTCAATGGCAAAAATCAATGAATATTGTAAATGCACAAACAGTAATTTCTCCGCATTGCAAGGTGCAATTCTGAAATTTTTTGCTTTTTCCTGCTCCTCTTAGCATGATAAAGAAGATTCAAAGAGAGTGAGATGCCAGCTCCTTTCATTCAGTCAGTAGCTTCAATCATTTCTGGACGTTTTTCAATGGCAAAAATCAATGAATATTGTAAATGCACAAACAGTAATTTCTCCGCATTGCAAGGTGCAATTCTGAAATTTTTTGCTTTTTCCTGCTCCTCTTAGCATGATAAAGAAGATTCAAAGAGAGTGAGATGCCAGATCCTTTCCTTCAGTCAGTAGCTTCAATCATTTCTGGTATATGAATAACATGATGTTTTTCAATGGCAAAAATCAATGAATTTTGTAAATGCACAAACAGTAATTTCTCCGCATTGCAAGGCGCAATTCTGAAATTGTTTGCTTTTTCCTGCTCCTCTTAGCATGATAAAGAAGATTCAAAGAGAGTGAGATGCCAGCTCCTTTCATTCAGTCAGTAGCTTCAATCATTTCTGGACATTTTTCAATGGCAAAAATCAATGAATATTGTAAATGCACAAACAGTAATTTCTCCGCATTGCAAGGTGCAATTCTGAATTTTTTTGCTTTTTCCTGCTCCTCTTAGCATGATAAAGAAGATTCAAAGAGAGTGAGATGCCAGCTCCTTTCATTCAGTCAGTAGCTTCAATCATTTCTGGACGTTTTTCAATGGCAAAAATCAATGAATATTGTAAATGCACAAACAGTAATTTCTCCGCATTGCAAGGTGCAATTCTGAATTTTTTTGCTTTTTCCTGCTCCTCTTAGCATGATAAAGAAGATTCAAAGAGAATGAGATGCCAGCTCCTTTCATTCAGTCAGTAGCTTCAATCATTTCTGGATGTTTTTCAATGGCAAAAATCAATGAATATTGTAAATGCACAAACAGTAATTTCTCCGCATTGCAATGTGCAATTCTGTAATTTTTTGCTTTTTCCTGCTCCTCTTAGCATGATAAAGAAGATTCAAAGAGAGTGAGATGCCAGCTCCTTTCATTCAGTCAGTAGCTTCAATCATTTCTGGACATTTTTCAATGGCAAAAATCAATGAATATTGTAAATGCACAAACAGTAATTTCTCCGCATTGCAAGGTGCAATTCTGAAATTTTTTGCTTTTTCCTGCTCCTCTTAGCATGATAAAGAAGATTCAAAGAGAGTGAGATGCCAGCTCCTTTCATTCAGTCAGTAGCTTCAATCATTTCTGGACGTTTTTCAATGACAAAAATCAATGAATATTGTAAATGCACAAACAGTAATTTCTCTGCATTGCAAGGTGCAATTCTGAAATTTTTTGCTTTTTCCTGCTCCTCTTAGCATGATAAAGAAGATTCAAAGAGAGTGAGATGCCAGATCCTTTCCTTCAGTCAGTAGCTTCAATCATTTCTGGTATATGAATAACATGATGTTTTTCAATGGCAAAAATCAATGAATTTTGTAAATGCACAAACAGTAATTTCTCCGCATTGCAAGGCGCAATTCTGAAATTTTTTGCTTTTTCCTGCTCCTCTTAGCATGATAAAGAAGATTCAAAGAGAGTGAGATGCCAGCTCCTTTCATTCAGTCAGTAGCTTCAATCATTTCTGGACATTTTTCAATGGCAAAAATCAATGAATATTGTAAATGCACAAACAGTAATTTCTCCGCATTGCAAGGTGCAATTCTGAAATTTTTTGCTTTTTCCTGCTCCTCTTAGCATGATAAAGAAGATTCAAAGAGAGTGAGATGCCAGCTCCTTTCATTCAGTCAGTAGCTTCAATCATTTCTGGACGTTTTTCAATGGCAAAAATCAATGAATATTGTAAATGCACAAACAGTAATTTCTCCGCATTGCAAGGTGCAATTCTGAAATTTTTTGCTTTTTCCTGCTCCTCTTAGCATGATAAAGAAGATTCAAAGAGAGTGAGATGCCAGCTCCTTTCATTCAGTCAGTAGCTTCAATCATTTCTGGACGTTTTTCAATGGCAAAAATCAATGAATATTGTAAATGCACAAACAGTAATTTCTCCGCATTGCAAGGTGCAATTCTGAAATTTTTTGCTTTTTCCTGCTCCTCTTAGCATGATAAAGAAGATTCAAAGAGAGTGAGATGCCAGATCCTTTCCTTCAGTCAGTAGCTTCAATCATTTCTGGTATATGAATAACATGATGTTTTTCAATGGCAAAAATCAATGAATTTTGTAAATGCACAAACAGTAATTTCTCCGCATTGCAAGGCGCAATTCTGAAATTTTTTGCTTTTTCCTGCTCCTCTTAGCATGATAAAGAAGATTCAAAGAGAGTGAGATGCCAGCTCCTTTCATTCAGTCAGTAGCTTCAATCATTTCTGGACATTTTTCAATGGCAAAAATCAATGAATATTGTAAATGCACAAACAGTAATTTCTCCGCATTGCAAGGTGCAATTCTGAAATTTTTTGCTTTTTCCTGCTCCTCTTAGCATGATAAAGAAGATTCAAAGAGAGTGAGATGCCAGCTCCTTTCATTCAGTCAGTAGCTTCAATCATTTCTGGACGTTTTTCAATGGCAAAAATCAATGAATATTGTAAATGCACAAACAGTAATTTCTCCGCATTGCAAGGTGCAATTCTGAAATTTTTTGCTTTTTCCTGCTCCTCTTAGCATGATAAAGAAGATTCAAAGAGAGTGAGATGCCAGCTCCTTTCATTCAGTCAGTAGCTTCAATCATTTCTGGACGTTTTTCAATGGCAAAAATCAATGAATATTGTAAATGCACAAACAGTAATTTCTCCGCATTGCAATGTGCAATTCTGAAATTTTTTGCTTTTTCCTGCTCCTCTTAGCATGATAAAGAAGATTCAAAGAGAGTGAGATGCCAGCTCCTTTCATTCAGTCAGTAGCTTCAAACATTTCTGGTACATGAATAACATGATGTTTTTCAATGGCAAAAATCAATGAATATTGTAAATGCACAAACAGTAATTTCTCCGCATTGCAAGGTGCAATTCTGAAATTTTTTGCTTTTTCCTGCTCCTCTTAGCATGATAAAGAAGATTCAAAGAGAGTGAGATGCCAGCTCCTTTCGTTCAGTCAGTAGCTTCAATCATTTCTGGACGTTTTTCAATGGCAAAAATCATTGAATATTATAAATGCACAAACAGTAATTTCTCCGCATTGCAAGGTGCAATTCTGAAATTTTTTACTTTTTCCTGCTCCTCTTAGCATGATAAAGAAGATTCAAAGAGAGTGAGATGCCAGCTCCTTTCATTCAGTCAGTAGCTTCAATCATTTCTGGTATATGAATAACATGATGTTTTTCAATGGCAAAAATCAATGAATATTGTAAATGCACAAACAGTAATTTCTCCGCATTGCAAGGTGCAATTCTGAAATTTTTTGCTTTTTCCTGCTCCTCTTAGCATGATAAAGAAGATTCAAAGAGAGTGAGATGCCAGCTCCTTTCATTCAGTCAGTAGCTTCAATCATTTCTGGACGTTTTTCAATGGCAAAAATCAATGAATATTGTAAATGCACAAACAGTAATTTCTCCGCATTGCAAGGTGCAATTTTGAAATTTTTTGCTTTTTCCTGCTCCTCTTAGCATGATAAACAAGATTCAAAGAGAGTGAGATGCCAGCTCATTTCATTCAGTCAGTAGCTTCAATCATTTCTGGACGTTTTTCAATGGCAAAAATCATTGAATATTGTAAATGCACAAACAGTAATTTCTCCGCATTGCAAGGTGCAATTCTGAAATTTTTTGCTTTTTCCTGCTCCTCTTAGCATGATAAAGAAGATTCAAAGAGAGTGAGATGCCAGCTCCTTTCATTCAGTCAGTAGCTTCAATCATTTCTGGTATATGAATAACATGATGTTTTTCAATCGCAAAAATCAATGAATATTGTAAATGCACAAACAGTAATTTCTCCGCATTGCAAGGTGCAATTCTGAAATTTTTTGCTTTTTCCTGCTCCTCTTAGCATGATAAAGAAGATTCAAAGAGAGTGAGATGCCAGCTCCTTTCATTCAGTCAGTAGCTTCAATAATTTCTGGACGTTTTTCAATGGCAAAAATCAATGAATATTGTAAATGCACAAACAGTAATTTCTCCGCATTGCAAGGTGCAATTCTGAAATTTTTTGCTTTTTCCTGCTCCTCTAAGCATGATAAAGAAGATTCAAAGAGAGTGAGATGCCAGATCCTTTCCTTCAGTCAGTAGCTTCAATCATTTCTGGTATATGAATAACATGATGTTTTTCAATGGCAAAAATCAATGAATTTTGTAAATGCACAAACAGTAATTTCTCCGCATTGCAAGACGCAATTCTGAAATTTTTTGCTTTTTCCTGCTCCTCTTAGCATGATAAAGAAGATTCAAAGAGAGTGAGATGCCAGCTCCTTTCATTCAGTCAGTAGCTTCAATCATTTCTGGACATTTTTCAATGGCAAAAATCAATGAATATTGTAAATGCACAAACAGTAATTTCTCCGCATTGCAAGGTGCAATTCTGAAATTTTTTGCTTTTTCCTGCTCCTCTTAGCATGATAAAGAAGATTCAGAGAGTGAGATGCCAGCTCCTTTCATTCAGTCAGTAGCTTCAATCATTTCTGGACGTTTTTCAATGGCAAAAATCAATGAATATTGTAAATGCACAAACAGTAATTTCTCCGCATTGCAAGGTGCAATTCTGAAATTTTTTGCTTTTTCCTGCTCCTCTTAGCATGATAAAGAAGATGCAAAGAGAGTGAGATGCCAGCTCCTTTCATTCAGTCAGTACCTTCAATCATTTCTGGACGTTTTTCAATGGCAAAAATCAATGAATATTGTAAATGCACAAACAGTAATTTCTCCGCATTGCAAGGTGCAATTCTGAAATTTTTTGCTTTTTCCTGCTCCTCTTAGCATGATAAAGAAGATTCAAAGAGAGTGAGATGCCAGCTCCTTTCATTCAGTCAGTAGCTTCAATCATTTCTGGACGTTTTTCAATGGCAAAAATCAATGACTATTGTAAATGCACAAACTGTAATTTCTCCGCATTGCAAGGTGCAATTCTGAAATTTTTTGCTTTTTCCTGCTCCTCTTAGCATGATAAAGAAGATTCAAAGAGAGTGAGATGCCAGCTCCTTTCATTCAGTCAGTAGCTTCAATCATTTCTGGTATATGAATAACATGATGTTTTTCAATAGCAAAAATCAATGAATATTGTAAATGCACAAACAGTAATTTCTCCGCATTGCAAGGTGCAATTCTGAAATTTTTTGCTTTTTCCTGCTCCTCTTAGCATGATAAAGAAGATTCAAAGAGAGTGAGATGCCAGCTCCTTTCATTCAGTCAGTAGCTTCAATCATTTCTGGACGTTTTTCAATGGCAAAAATCAATGAATATTGTAAATGCACAAACAGTAATTTCTCCGCATTGCAAGGTGCAATTCTGAAATTTTTTGCTTTTTCCTGCTCCTCTAAGCATGATAAAGAAGATTCAAAGAGAGTGAGATGCCAGATCCTTTCCTTCAGTCAGTAGCTTCAATCATTTCTGGTATATGAATAACATGATGTTTTTCAATGGCAAAAATCAATGAATTTTGTAAATGCACAAACAGTAATTTCTCCGCATTGCAAGGCGCAATTCTGAAATTTTTTGCTTTTTCCTGCTCCTCTTAGCATGATAAAGAAGATTCAAAGAGAGTGAGATGCCAGCTCCTTTCATTCAGTCAGTAGCTTCAATCATTTCTGGACATTTTTCAATGGCAAAAATCAATGAATATTGTAAATGCACAAACAGTAATTTCTCCGCATTGCAAGGTGCAATTCTGAAATTTTTTGCTTTTTCCTGCTCCTCTTAGCATGATAAAGAAGATTCAAAGAGAGTGAGATGCCAGCTCCTTTCATTCAGTCAGTAGCTTCAATCATTTCTGGACGTTTTTCAATGGCAAAAATCAATGAATATTGTAAATGCACAAACAGTAATTTCTCCGCATTGCAAGGTGCAATTCTGAAATTTTTTGCTTTTTCCTGCTCCTCTTAGCATGATAAAGAAGATTCAAAGAGAGTGAGATGCCAGCTCCTTTCATTCAGTCAGTACCTTCAATCATTTCTGGACGTTTTTCAATGGCAAAAATCAATGAATATTGTAAATGCACAAACAGTAATTTCTCCGCATTGCAAGGTGCAATTCTGAAATTTTTTGCTTTTTCCTGCTCCTCTTAGCATGATAAAGAAGATTCAAAGAGAGTGAGATGCCAGCTCCTTTCATTCAGTCAGTAGCTTCAATCATTTCTGGACGTTTTTCAATGGCAAAAATCAATGAATATTGTAAATGCACAAACTGTAATTTCTCCGCATTGCAAGGTGCAATTCTGAAATTTTTTGCTTTTTCCTGCTCCTCTTAGCATGATAAAGAAGATTCAAAGAGAGTGAGATGCCAGCTCCTTTCATTCAGTCAGTAGCTTCAATCATTTCTGGTATATGAATAACATGATGTTTTTCAATCGCAAAAATCAATCAATATTGTAAATGCACAAACAGTAATTTCTCCGCATTGCAAGGTGCAATTCTGAAATTTTTTGCTTTTTCCTGCTCCTCTTAGCATGATAAAGAAGATTCAAAGAGAGTGAGATGCCAGCTCCTTTCCTTCAGTCAGTAGCTTCAATCATTTCTGGTATATGAATAACATGATGTTTTTCAATGGCAAAAATCAATGAATTTTGTAAATGCACAAACAGTAATTTCTCCGCATTGCAAGGCGCAATTCTGAAATTTTTTGCTTTTTCCTGCTCCTCTTAGCATGATAAAGAAGATTCAAAGAGAGTGAGATGCCAGCTCCTTTCATTCAGTCAGTAGCTTCAATCATTTCTGGACATTTTTCAGTGGCAAAAATCAATGAATATTGTAAATGCACAAACAGTAATTTCTCCGCATTGCAAGGTGCAATTCTGAAATTTTTTGCTTCTTCCTGCTCCTCTTAGCATGATAAAGAAGATTCAAAGAGAGTGAGATGCCAGCTCCTTTCATTCAGTCAGTAGCTACAATCATTTCTGGACGTTTTTCAATGGCAAAAATCAATGAATATTGTAAATGCACAAACAGTAATTTCTCCGCATTGCAAGGTGCAATTCTGAAATTTTTTGCTTTTTCCTGCTCCTCTTAGCATGATAAAGAAGATTCAAAGAGAGTGAGGTGCCAGCTCCTTTCATTCAGTCAGGAGCTTCAAACATTTCTGGTATATGAATAACATGTTTTTCAATGGCAAAAATCAATGAATATTGTAAATGCACAAACAGTAATTTCTCCGCATTGCAAGGTGCAATTCTGAAATTTTTTGCTTTTTCCTGCTCCTCTTAGCATGATAAAGAAGATTCAAAGAGAGTGAGATGCCAGCTCCTTTCATTCAGTCAGTAGCTTCAATCATTTCTGGACGTTTTTCAATGGCAAAAATCAATGAATATTGTAAATGCACAAACTGTAATTTCTCCGCATTGCAAGGTGCAATTCTGAAATTTTTTGCTTTTTCCTGCTCCTCTTAGCATGATAAAGAAGATTCAAAGAGAGTGAGATGCCAGCTCCTTTCATTCAGTCAGTAGCTTCAATCATTTCTGGACGTTTTTCAATGGCAAAAATCAACGAATATTGTAAATGCACAAACAGTAATTTCTCCGCATTGCAAGGTGCAATTCTGAAATTTTTTGCTTTTTCCTGCTCCTCTTAGCATGATAAAGAAGATTCAAAGAGAGTGAGATGCCACCTCCTTTCATTCAGTCAGTAGCTTCAATCATTTCTGGACGTTTTTCAATGGCAAAAATCAATGAATATTGTAAATGCACAAACTGTAATTTCTCCGCATTGCAAGGTGCAATTCTGAAATTTTTTGCTTTTTCCTGCTCCTCTTAGCATGATAAAGAAGATTCAAAGAGAGTGAGATGCCAGCTCCTTTCATTCAGTCAGTAGCTTCAATCATTTCTGGACGTTTTTCAATGGCAAAAATCAATGAATATTGTAAATGCACAAACAGTAAATTCTCCGCATTGCAAGTTGCAATTCTGAAATTTTTTGCTTTTTCCTGCTCCTCTTAGCATGATAAAGAAGATTCAAAGAGAGTGAGATGCCAGCTCCTTTCCTTCAGTCAGTAGCTTCAATAATTTCTGGTATATGAATAACATGATGTTTTTCAATGGCAAAAATCAATGAATTTTGTAAATGCACAAACAGTAATTTCTCCGCATTGCAAGGCGCAATTCTGAAATTTTTTGCTTTTTCCTGCTCCTCTTAGCATGATAAAGAAGATTCAAAGAGAGTGAGATGCCAGCTCCTTTCATTCAGTCAGTAGCTTCAATCATTTCTGGACATTTTTCAATGGCAAAAATCAATGAATATTGTAAATGCACAAACAGTAATTTCTCCGCATTGCAAGGTGCAATTCTGAAATTTTTTGCTTTTTCCTGCTCCTCTTAGCATGATAAAGAAGATTCAAAGAGAGTGAGATGCCAGCTCCTTTCATTCAGTCAGTAGCTTCAATCATTTCTGGACGTTTTTCAATGGCAAAAATCAATGAATATTGTAAATGCACAAACAGTAATTTCTCCGCATTGCAAGGTGCAATTCTGAAATTTTTTGCTTTTTCCTGCTCCACTTAGCATGATAAAGAAGATTCAAAGAGAGTGAGGTGCCAGCTCCTTTCATTCAGTCAGGAGCTTCAAACATTTCTGGTATATGAATAACATGTTTTTCAAAGGCAAAAATCAATATATATTGTAAATGCACAAACAGTAAATTCTCCGCATTGCAAGGTGCAATTCTGAAATTTTTTGCTTTTTCCTGCTCCTCTTAGCATGATAAAGAAGATTCAAAGAGAGTGAGATGCCAGCTCCTTTCATTCAGTCAGTAGCTTCAATCATTTCTGGTATATGAATAACATGATGTTTTTCAATCGCAAAAATCAATGAATATTGTAAATGCACAAACAGTAATTTCTCCGCATTGCAAGGTGCAATTCTGAAATTTTTTGCTTTTTCCTGCTCCTCTTAGCATGATAAAGAAGATTCAAAGAGAGTGAGATGCCAGCTCCTTTCCTTCAGTCAGTAGCTTCAATCATTTCTGGTATATGAATAACATGATGTTTTTCAATGGCAAAAATCAATGAATTTTGTAAATGCACAAACAGTAATTTCTCGGCATTGCAAGGCGCAATTCTGAAATTTTTTGCTTTTTCCTGCTCCTCTTAGCATGATAAAGAAGATTCAAAGAGAGTGAGATGCCAGCTCCTTTCATTCAGTCAGTAGCTTCAATCATTTCTGGACATTTTTCAATGGCAAAAATCAATGAATATTGTAAATGCACAAACAGTAATTTCTCCGCATTGCAAGGTGCAATTCTGAAATTTTTTGCTTTTTCCTGCTCCTCTTAGCATGATAAAGAAGATTCAAAGAGAGTGAGATGCCAGCTCCTTTCATTCAGTCAGTAGCTTCAATCATTTCTGGACGTTTTTCAATGGCAAAAATCAATGAATATTGTAAATGCACAAACAGTAATTTCTCCGCATTGCAAGGTGCAATTCTGAAATTTTTTGCTTTTTCCTGCTCCTCTTAGCATGATAAAGAAGATTCAAAGAGAGTGAGATGCCAGCTCCTTTCATTCAGTCAGTACCTTCAATCATTTCTGGACGTTTTTCAATGGCAAAAATCAATGAATATTGTAAATGCACAAACAGTAATTTCTCCGCATTGCAAGGTGCAATTCTGAAATTTTTTGCTTTTTCCTGCTCCTCTTAGCATGATAAAGAAGATTCAAAGAGAGTGAGATGCCAGCTCCTTTCATTCAGTCAGTAGCTTCAATCATTTCTGGACGTTTTTCAATGGCAAAAATCAATGAATATTGTAAATGCACAAACTGTAATTTCTCCGCATTGCAAGGTGCAATTCTGAAATTTTTTGCTTTTTCCTGCTCCTCTTAGCATGATAAAGAAGATTCAAAGAGAGTGAGATGCCAGCTCCTTTCATTCAGTCAGTAGCTTCAATCATTTCTGGTATATGAATAACATGATGTTTTTCAATCGCAAAAATCAATCAATATTGTAAATGCACAAACAGTAATTTCTCCGCATTGCAAGGTGCAATTCTGAAATTTTTTGCTTTTTCCTGCTCCTCTTAGCATGATAAAGAAGATTCAAAGAGAGTGAGATGCCAGCTCCTTTCCTTCAGTCAGTAGCTTCAATCATTTCTGGTATATGAATAACATGATGTTTTTCAATGGCAAAAATCAATGAATTTTGTAAATGCACAAACAGTAATTTCTCCGCATTGCAAGGCGCAATTCTGAAATTTTTTGCTTTTTCCTGCTCCTCTTAGCATGATAAAGAAGATTCAAAGAGAGTGAGATGCCAGCTCCTTTCATTCAGTCAGTAGCTTCAATCATTTCTGGACATTTTTCAGTGGCAAAAATCAATGAATATTGTAAATGCACAAACAGTAATTTCTCCGCATTGCAAGGTGCAATTCTGAAATTTTTTGCTTCTTCCTGCTCCTCTTAGCATGATAAAGAAGATTCAAAGAGAGTGAGATGCCAGCTCCTTTCATTCAGTCAGTAGCTACAATCATTTCTGGACGTTTTTCAATGGCAAAAATCAATGAATATTGTAAATGCACAAACAGTAATTTCTCCGCATTGCAAGGTGCAATTCTGAAATTTTTTGCTTTTTCCTGCTCCTCTTAGCATGATAAAGAAGATTCAAAGAGAGTGAGGTGCCAGCTCCTTTCATTCAGTCAGGAGCTTCAAACATTTCTGGTATATGAATAACATGTTTTTCAATGGCAAAAATCAATGAATATTGTAAATGCACAAACAGTAATTTCTCCGCATTGCAAGGTGCAATTCTGAAATTTTTTGCTTTTTCCTGCTCCTCTTAGCATGATAAAGAAGATTCAAAGAGAGTGAGATGCCAGCTCCTTTCATTCAGTCAGTAGCTTCAATCATTTCTGGACGTTTTTCAATGGCAAAAATCAATGAATATTGTAAATGCACAAACTGTAATTTCTCCGCATTGCAAGGTGCAATTCTGAAATTTTTTGCTTTTTCCTGCTCCTCTTAGCATGATAAAGAAGATTCAAAGAGAGTGAGATGCCAGCTCCTTTCATTCAGTCAGTAGCTTCAATCATTTCTGGACGTTTTTCAATGGCAAAAATCAATGAATATTGTAAATGCACAAACAGTAAATTCTCCGCATTGCAAGTTGCAATTCTGAAATTTTTTGCTTTTTCCTGCTCCTCTTAGCATGATAAAGAAGATTCAAAGAGAGTGAGATGCCAGCTCCTTTCCTTCAGTCAGTAGCTTCAATAATTTCTGGTATATGAATAACATGATGTTTTTCAATGGCAAAAATCAATGAATTTTGTAAATGCACAAACAGTAATTTCTCCGCATTGCAAGGCGCAATTCTGAAATTTTTTGCTTTTTCCTGCTCCTCTTAGCATGATAAAGAAGATTCAAAGAGAGTGAGATGCCAGCTCCTTTCATTCAGTCAGTAGCTTCAATCATTTCTGGACATTTTTCAATGGCAAAAATCAATGAATATTGTAAATGCACAAACAGTAATTTCTCCGCATTGCAAGGTGCAATTCTGAAATTTTTTGCTTTTTCCTGCTCCTCTTAGCATGATAAAGAAGATTCAAAGAGAGTGAGATGCCAGCTCCTTTCATTCAGTCAGTAGCTTCAATCATTTCTGGACGTTTTTCAATGGCAAAAATCAATGAATATTGTAAATGCACAAACAGTAATTTCTCCGCATTGCAAGGTGCAATTCTGAAATTTTTTGCTTTTTCCTGCTCCACTTAGCATGATAAAGAAGATTCAAAGAGAGTGAGGTGCCAGCTCCTTTCATTCAGTCAGGAGCTTCAAACATTTCTGGTATATGAATAACATGTTTTTCAAAGGCAAAAATCAATATATATTGTAAATGCACAAACAGTAAATTCTCCGCATTGCAAGGTGCAATTCTGAAATTTTTTGCTTTTTCCTGCTCCTCTTAGCATGATAAAGAAGATTCAAAGAGAGTGAGATGCCAGCTCCTTTCATTCAGTCAGTAGCTTCAATCATTTCTGGTATATGAATAACATGATGTTTTTCAATCGCAAAAATCAATGAATATTGTAAATGCACAAACAGTAATTTCTCCGCATTGCAAGGTGCAATTCTGAAATTTTTTGCTTTTTCCTGCTCCTCTTAGCATGATAAAGAAGATTCAAAGAGAGTGAGATGCCAGCTCCTTTCCTTCAGTCAGTAGCTTCAATCATTTCTGGTATATGAATAACATGATGTTTTTCAATGGCAAAAATCAATGAATTTTGTAAATGCACAAACAGTAATTTCTCCGCATTGCAAGGCGCAATTCTGAAATTTTTTGCTTTTTCCTGCTCCTCTTAGCATGATAAAGAAGATTCAAAGAGAGTGAGATGCCAGCTCCTTTCATTCAGTCAGTAGCTTCAATCATTTCTGGACATTTTTCAGTGGCAAAAATCAATGAATATTGTAAATGCACAAACAGTAATTTCTCCGCATTGCAAGGTGCAATTCTGAAATTTTTTGCTTTTTCCTGCTCCTCTTAGCATGATAAAGAAGATTCAAAGAGAGTGAGATGCCAGCTCCTTTCATTCAGTCAGTAGCTACAATCATTTCTGGACGTTTTTCAATGGCAAAAATCAATGAATATTGTAAATGCACAAACAGTAATTTCTCCGCATTGCAAGGTGCAATTCTGAAATTTTTTGCTTTTTCCTGCTCCTCTTAGCATGATAAAGAAGATTCAAAGAGAGTGAGGTGCCAGCTCCATTCATTCAGTCAGGAGCTTCAAACATTTCTGGTATATGAATAACATGTTTTTCAATGGCAAAAATCAATGAATATTGTAAATGCACAAACAGTAATTTCTCCGCATTGCAAGGTGCAATTCTGAAATTTTTTGCTTTTTCCTGCTCCTCTTAGCATGATAAAGAAGATTCAAAGAGAGTGAGATGCCAGCTCCTTTCATTCAGTCAGTAGCTTCAATCATTTCTGGACGTTTTTCAATGGCAAAAATCAATGAATATTGTAAATGCACAAACTGTAATTTCTCCGCATTGCAAGGTGCAATTCTGAAATTTTTTGCTTTTTCCTGCTCCTCTTAGCATGATAAAGAAGATTCAAAGAGAGTGAGATGCCAGCTCCTTTCATTCAGTCAGTAGCTTCAATCATTTCTGGACGTTTTTCAATGGCAAAAATCAACGAATATTGTAAATGCACAAACAGTAATTTCTCCGCATTGCAAGGTGCAATTCTGAAATTTTTTGCTTTTTCCTGCTCCTCTTAGCATGATAAAGAAGATTCAAAGAGAGTGAGATGCCAGCTCCTTTCATTCAGTCAGTAGCTTCAATCATTTCTGGACGTTTTTCAATGGCAAAAATCAATGAATATTGTAAATGCACAAACTGTAATTTCTCCGCATTGCAAGGTGCAATTCTGAAATTTTTTGCTTTTTCCTGCTCCTCTTAGCATGATAAAGAAGATTCAAAGAGAGTGAGATGCCAGCTCCTTTCATTCAGTCAGTAGATTCAATCATTTCTGGACGTTTTTCAATGGCAAAAATCAATGAATATTGTAAATGCACAAACAGTAAATTCTCCGCATTGCAAGTTGCAATTCTGAAATTTTTTGCTTTTTCCTGCTCCTCTTAGCATGATAAAGAAGATTCAAAGAGAGTGAGATGCCAGCTCCTTTCCTTCAGTCAGTAGCTTCAATAATTTCTGGTATATGAATAACATGATGTTTTTCAATGGCAAAAATCAATGAATTTTGTAAATGCACAAACAGTAATTTCTCCGCATTGCAAGGCGCAATTCTGAAATTTTTTGCTTTTTCCTGCTCCTCTTAGCATGATAAAGAAGATTCAAAGAGAGTGAGATGCCAGCTCCTTTCATTCAGTCAGTAGCTTCAATCATTTCTGGACATTTTTCAATGGCAAAAATCAATGAATATTGTAAATGCACAAACAGTAATTTCTCCGCATTGCAAGGTGCAATT
The DNA here is from genome assembly GCF_046119375.1 of Phyllobates terribilis. NCBI lineage: Eukaryota > Metazoa > Chordata > Amphibia > Anura > Dendrobatidae > Phyllobates > Phyllobates terribilis. The sequence continues at coordinate 153,118 of NW_027364700.1, forward strand.
CTGAAATTTTTTGCTTTTTCCTGCTCCTCTTAGCATGATAAAGAAGATTCAAAGAGAGTGAGATGCCAGCTCCTTTCATTCAGTCAGTAGCTTCAATCATTTCTGGACGTTTTTCAATGGCAAAAATCAATGAATATTGTAAATGCACAAACAGTAATTTCTCCGCATTGCAAGGTGCAATTCTGAAATTTTTTGCTTTTTCCTGCTCCTCTTAGCATGATAAAGAAGATTCAAAGAGAGTGAGGTGCCAGCTCCTTTCATTCAGTCAGGAGCTTCAAACATTTCTGGTATATGAATAACATGTTTTTCAAAGGCAAAAATCAATATATATTGTAAATGCACAAACAGTAAATTCTCCGCATTGCAAGGTGCAATTCTGAAATTTTTTGCTTTTTCCTGCTCCTCTTAGCATGATAAAGAAGATTCAAAGAGAGTGAGATGCCAGCTCCTTTCATTCAGTCAGTAGCTTCAATCATTTCTGGACGTTTTTCATTGGCAAAAATCAATGAATATTCTAAATGCACAAACTGTAATTTCTCCGCATTGCAAGGTGCAATTCTGAAATTTTTTGCTTTTTCCTGCTCCTCTTAGCATGATAAAGAAGATTCAAAGAGAGTGAGATGCCAGCTCCTTTCATTCAGTCAGTAGCTTCAATCATTTCTGGACGTTTTTCAATGGCAAAAATCAACGAATATTGTAAATGCACAAACAGTAATTTCTCCGCATTGCAAGGTGCAATTCTGAAATTTTTTGCTTTTTCCTGCTCCTCTTAGCATGATAAAGAAGATTCAAAGAGAGTGAGATGCCAGCTCCTTTCATTCAGTCAGTAGCTTCAATCATTTCTGGACGTTTTTCAATGGCAAAAATCAATGAATATTGTAAATGCACAAACTGTAATTTCTCCGCATTGCAAGGTGCAATTCTGAAATTTTTTGCTTTTTCCTGCTCCACTTAGCATGATAAAGAAGATTCAAAGAGAGTGAGATGCCAGCTCCTTTCATTCAGTCAGTAGCTTCAATCATTTCTGGACGTTTTTCAATGGCAAAAATCAATGAATATTGTAAATGCACAAACAGTAATTTCTCCGCATTGCAAGTTGCAATTCTGAAATTTTTTGCTTTTTCCTGCTCCTCTTAGCATGATAAAGAAGATTCAAAGAGAGTGAGATGCCAGCTCCTTTCATTCAGTCAGTACCTTCAATCATTTCTGGACGTTTTTCAATGGCAAAAATCAATGAATATTGTAAATGCACAAACAGTAATTTCTCCGCATTGCAAGGTGCAATTCTGAAATTTTTTGCTTTTTCCTGCTCCTCTTAGCATGATAAAGAAGATTCAAAGAGAGTGAGATGCCAGCTCCTTTCATTCAGTCAGTAGCTTCAAACATTTCTGGTATATGAATAACATGATGTTTTTCAATGGCAAAAATCAATGAATATTGTAAATGCACAAACAGTAATTTCTCCGCATTGCAAGGTGCAAGTCTGAAATTTTTTGCTTTTTTCTGCTCCTCTTAGCATGATAAAGAAGATTCAAAGAGAGTGAGATGCCAGCTCCTTTCATTCAGTCAGTAGCTTCAAACATTTCTGGTATATGAATAACATGATGTTTTTCAATGGCAAAAATCAATGAATATTGTAAATGCACAAACAGTAATTTCTCCGCATTGCAAGGTGCAAGTCTGAAATTTTTTGCTTTTTCCTGCTCCTCTTAGCATGATAAAGAAGATTCAAAGAGAGTGAGATGCCAGCTACTTTCATTCAGTCAGTAGCTTCAATCATTTCTGGACGTTTTTCAATGGTAAAAATCAATGAATATTGTAAATGCACAAACAGTAATTTCTCCACATTGCAAGGTGCAATTCTGAAATTTTTTGCTTTTTCATGCTCCTCTTAGCATGATAAAGAAGATTCAAAGAGATTGAGATGCCAGCTCCTTTCATTCAGTCAGTAGCTTCAAACATTTCTGGTATATGAATAACATTATGTTTTTCAATGGCAAAAATCAATGAATATTGTAAATGCACAAACAGTAATTTCTCCGCATTGCAAGGTGCAATTCTGAAATTTTTTGCTTTTTCCTGCTCCTCTTAGCATGATAAAGAAGATTCAAAGAGAGTGAGATGCCAGCTCCTTTCATTCAGTCAGTAGCTTCAAACATTTCTGGTATATGAATAACATGATGTTTTTCAATGGCAAAAATCAATGAATATTGAAAATGCACAAACAGTAATTTCTCCGCATTGCAAGGTGCAATTCTGATATTTTTTGCTTTTTCCTGCTCCTCTTAGCATGATAAAGAAGATTCAAAGAGAGTGAGATGCCAGCTCCTTTCATTCAGTCAGTAGCTTCAATCATTTCTGGACGTTTTTCAATGGCAAAAATCAACGAATATTGTAAATGCACAAACAGTAATTTCTCCGCATTGCAAGGTGCAATTCTGAAATTTTTTGCTTTTTCCTGCTCCTCTTAGCATGATAAAGAAGATTCAAAGAGAGTGAGATGCCAGCTCCTTTCATTCAGTCAGTAGCTTCAATCATTTCTGGACGTTTTTCAATGCCAAAAATCAATGAATATTGTAAATGCACAAACTGTAATTTCTCCGCATTGCAAAGTGCAATTCTGAAATTTTTTGCTTTTTCCTGCTCCTCTTAGCATGATAAAGAAGATTCAAAGAGAGTGAGATGCCAGCTCCTTTCATTCAGTCAGTAGCTTCAATAATTTCTGGACGTTTTTCAATGGCAAAAATCAATGAATATTGTAAATGCACAAACAGTAAATTCTCCGCATTGCAAGGTGCAATTCTGAAATTTTTTGCTTTTTCCTGCTCCTCTTAGCATGATAAAGAAGATTCAAAGAGAGTGAGATGCCAGCTCCTTTCCTTCAGTCAGTAGCTTCAATCATTTCTGGTATATGAATAACATGATGTTTTTCAATGGCAAAAATCAATGAATTTTGTAAATGCACAAACAGTAATTTCTCCGCATTGCAAGGCGCAATTCTGAAATTTTTTGCTTTTTCCTGCTCCTCTTAGCATGATAAAGAAGATTCAAAGAGAGTGAGATGCCAGCTCCTTTCATTCAGTCAGTAGCTTCAATCATTTCTGGACATTTTTCAATGGCAAAAATCAATGAATATTGTAAATGCACAAACAGTAATTTCTCCGCATTGCAAGGTGCAATTCTGAAATTTTTTGCTTTTTCCTGCTCCTCTTAGCATGATAAAGAAGATTCAAAGAGAGTGAGATGCCAGCTCCTTTCATTCAGTCAGTAGCTTCAATCATTTCTGGACGTTTTTCAATGGCAAAAATCAATGAATATTGTAAATGCACAAACAGTAATTTCTCCGCATTGCAAGGTGCAATTCTGAAATTTTTTGCTTTTTCCTGCTCCTCTTAGCATGATAAAGAAGATTCAAAGAGAGTGAGGTGCCAGCTCCTTTCATTCAGTCAGGAGCTTCAAACATTTCTGGTATATGAATAACATGTTTTTCAATGGCAAAAATCAATGAATATTGTAAATGCACAAACAGTAAATTCTCCGCATTGCAAGGTGCAATTCTGAAATTTTTTGCTTTTTCCTGCTCCTCTTAGCATGATAAAGAAGATTCAAAGAGAATGAGATGCCAGCTCCTTTCATTCAGTCAGTAGCTTCAATCATTTCTGGACGTTTTTCAATGGCAAAAATCAATGAATATTGTAAATGCAGAAACTGTAATTTCTCCGCATTGCAAGGTGCAATTCTGAAATTTTTTGCTTTTTCCTGCTCCTCTTAGCATGATAAAGAAGATTCAAAGAGAGTGAGATGCCAGCTCCTTTCATTCAGTCAGTAGCTTCAATCATTTCTGGACGTTTTTCAATGGCAAAAATCAACGAATATTGTAAATGCACAAACAGTAATTTCTCCGCATTGCAAGGTGCAATTCTGAAATTTTTTGCTTTTTCCTGCTCCTCTTAGCATGATAAAGAAGATTCAAAGAGAGTGAGATGCCAGCTCCTTTCATTCAGTCAGTAGCTTCAATCATTTCTGGACGTTTTTCAATGGCAAAAATCAATGAATATTGTAAATGCACAAACTGTAATTTCTCCGCATTGCAAGGTGCAATTCTGAAATTTTTTGCTTTTTCCTGCTCCACTTAGCATGATAAAGAAGATTCAAAGAGAGTGAGATGCCACCTCCTTTCATTCAGTCAGTAGCTTCAATCATTTCTGGACGTTTTTCAATGGCAAAAATCAATGAATATTGTAAATGCACAAACAGTAATTTCTCCGCATTGCAAGTTGCAATTCTGAAATTTTTTGCTTTTTCCTGCTCCTCTTAGCATGATAAAGAAGATTCAAAGAGAGTGAGATGCCAGCTCCTTTCATTCAGTCAGTACCTTCAATCATTTCTGGACGTTTTTCAATGGCAAAAATCAATGAATATTGTAAATGCACAAACAGTAATTTCTCCGCATTGCAAGGTGCAATTCTGAAATTTTTTGCTTTTTCCTGCTCCTCTTAGCATGATAAAGAAGATTCAAAGAGAGTGAGATGCCAGCTCCTTTCATTCAGTCAGTAGCTTCAAACATTTCTGGTATATGAATAACATGATGTTTTTCAATGGCAAAAATCAATGAATATTGTAAATGCACAAACAGTAATTTCTCCGCATTGCAAGGTGCAAGTCTGAAATTTTTTGCTTTTTTCTGCTCCTCTTAGCATGATAAAGAAGATTCAAAGAGAGTGAGATGCCAGCTCCTTTCATTCAGTCAGTAGCTTCAAACATTTCTGGTATATGAATAACATGATGTTTTTCAATGGCAAAAATCAATGAATATTGTAAATGCACAAACAGTAATTTCTCCGCATTGCAAGGTGCAAGTCTGAAATTTTTTGCTTTTTCCTGCTCCTCTTAGCATGATAAAGAAGATTCAAAGAGAGTGAGATGCCAGCTACTTTCATTCAGTCAGTAGCTTCAATCATTTCTGGACGTTTTTCAATGGTAAAAATCAATGAATATTGTAAATGCACAAACAGTAATTTCTCCACATTGCAAGGTGCAATTCTGAAATTTTTTGCTTTTTCATGCTCCTCTTAGCATGATAAAGAAGATTCAAAGAGATTGAGATGCCAGCTCCTTTCATTCAGTCAGTAGCTTCAAACATTTCTGGTATATGAATAACATTATGTTTTTCAATGGCAAAAATCAATGAATATTGTAAATGCACAAACAGTAATTTCTCCGCATTGCAAGGTGCAATTCTGAAATTTTTTGCTTTTTCCTGCTCCTCTTAGCATGATAAAGAAGATTCAAAGAGAGTGAGATGCCAGCTCCTTTCATTCAGTCAGTAGCTTCAAACATTTCTGGTATATGAATAACATGATGTTTTTCAATGGCAAAAATCAATGAATATTGAAAATGCACAAACAGTAATTTCTCCGCATTGCAAGGTGCAATTCTGAAATTTTTTGCTTTTTCCTGCTCCTCTTAGCATGATAAAGAAGATTCAAAGAGAGTGAGATGCCAGCTCCTTTCATTCAGTCAGTAGCTTCAATCATTTCTGGACGTTTTTCAATGGCAAAAATCAACGAATATTGTAAATGCACAAACAGTAATTTCTCCGCATTGCAAGGTGCAATTCTGAAATTTTTTGCTTTTTCCTGCTCCTCTTAGCATGATAAAGAAGATTCAAAGAGAGTGAGATGCCAGCTCCTTTCATTCAGTCAGTAGCTTCAATCATTTCTGGACGTTTTTCAATGCCAAAAATCAATGAATATTGTAAATGCACAAACTGTAATTTCTCCGCATTGCAAAGTGCAATTCTGAAATTTTTTGCTTTTTCCTGCTCCTCTTAGCATGATAAAGAAGATTCAAAGAGAGTGAGATGCCAGCTCCTTTCATTCAGTCAGTAGCTTCAATAATTTCTGGACGTTTTTCAATGGCAAAAATCAATGAATATTGTAAATGCACAAACAGTAAATTCTCCGCATTGCAAGGTGCAATTCTGAAATTTTTTGCTTTTTCCTGCTCCTCTTAGCATGATAAAGAAGATTCAAAGAGAGTGAGATGCCAGCTCCTTTCCTTCAGTCAGTAGCTTCAATCATTTCTGGTATATGAATAACATGATGTTTTTCAATGGCAAAAATCAATGAATATTGAAAATGCACAAACAGTAATTTCTCCGCATTGCAAGGTGCAATTCTGAAATTTTTTGCTTTTTCCTGCTCCTCTTAGCATGATAAAGAAGATTCAAAGAGAGTGAGATGCCAGCTCCTTTCATTCAGTCAGTAGCTTCAATCATTTCTGGACGTTTTTCAATGGCAAAAATCAACGAATATTGTAAATGCACAAACAGTAATTTCTCCGCATTGCAAGGTGCAATTCTGAAATTTTTTGCTTTTTCCTGCTCCTCTTAGCATGATAAAGAAGATTCAAAGAGAGTGAGATGCCAGCTCCTTTCATTCAGTCAGTAGCTTCAATCATTTCTGGACGTTTTTCAATGCCAAAAATCAATGAATATTGTAAATGCACAAACTGTAATTCCTCCGCATTGCAAAGTGCAATTCTGAAATTTTTTGCTTTTTCCTGCTCCTCTTAGCATGATAAAGAAGATTCAAAGAGAGTGAGATGCCAGCTCCTTTCATTCAGTCAGTAGCTTCAATAATTTCTGGACGTTTTTCAATGGCAAAAATCAATGAATATTGTAAATGCACAAACAGTAAATTCTCCGCATTGCAAGGTGCAATTCTGAAATTTTTTGCTTTTTCCTGCTCCTCTTAGCATGATAAAGAAGATTCAAAGAGAGTGAGATGCCAGCTCCTTTCCTTCAGTCAGTAGCTTCAATCATTTCTGGTATATGAATAACATGATGTTTTTCAATGGCAAAAATCAATGAATTTTGTAAATGCACAAACAGTAATTTCTCCGCATTGCAAGGCGCAATTCTGAAATTTTTTGCTTTTTCCTGCTCCTCTTAGCATGATAAAGAAGATTCAAAGAGAGTGAGATGCCAGCTCCTTTCATTCAGTCAGTAGCTTCAATCATTTCTGGACATTTTTCAATGGCAAAAATCAATGAATATTGTAAATGCACAAACAGTAATTTCTCCGCATTGCAAGGTGCAATTCTGAAATTTTTTGCTTTTTCCTGCTCCTCTTAGCATGATAAAGAAGATTCAAAGAGAGTGAGATGCCAGCTCCTTTCATTCAGTCAGTAGCTTCAATCATTTCTGGACGTTTTTCAATGGCAAAAATCAATGAATATTGTAAATGCACAAACAGTAATTTCTCCGCATTGCAAGGTGCAATTCTGAAATTTTTTGCTTTTTCCTGCTCCTCTTAGCATGATAAAGAAGATTCAAAGAGAGTGAGGTGCCAGCTCCTTTCATTCAGTCAGGAGCTTCAAACATTTCTGGTATATGAATAACATGTTTTTCAATGGCAAAAATCAATGAATATTGTAAATGCACAAACAGTAAATTCTCCGCATTGCAAGGTGCAATTCTGAAATTTTTTGCTTTTTCCTGCTCCTCTTAGCATGATAAAGAAGATTCAAAGAGAATGAGATGCCAGCTCCTTTCATTCAGTCAGTAGCTTCAATCATTTCTGGACGTTTTTCAATGGCAAAAATCAATGAATATTGTAAATGCACAAACTGTAATTTCTCCGCATTGCAAGGTGCAATTCTGAAATTTTTTGCTTTTTCCTGCTCCTCTTAGCATGATAAAGAAGATTCAAAGAGAGTGAGATGCCAGCTCCTTTCATTCAGTCAGTAGCTTCAATCATTTCTGGACGTTTTTCAATGGCAAAAATCAACGAATATTGTAAATGCACAAACAGTAATTTCTCCGCATTGCAAGGTGCAATTCTGAAATTTTTTGCTTTTTCCTGCTCCTCTTAGCATGATAAAGAAGATTCAAAGAGAGTGAGATGCCAGCTCCTTTCATTCAGTCAGTAGCTTCAATCATTTCTGGACGTTTTTCAATGGCAAAAATCAATGAATATTGTAAATGCACAAACTGTAATTTCTCCGCATTGCAAGGTGCAATTCTGAAATTTTTTGCTTTTTCCTGCTCCACTTAGCATGATAAAGAAGATTCAAAGAGAGTGAGATGCCACCTCCTTTCATTCAGTCAGTAGCTTCAATCATTTCTGGACGTTTTTCAATGGCAAAAATCAATGAATATTGTAAATGCACAAACAGTAATTTCTCCGCATTGCAAGTTGCAATTCTGAAATTTTTTGCTTTTTCCTGCTCCTCTTAGCATGATAAAGAAGATTCAAAGAGAGTGAGATGCCAGCTCCTTTCATTCAGTCAGTACCTTCAATCATTTCTGGACGTTTTTCAATGGCAAAAATCAATGAATATTGTAAATGCACAAACAGTAATTTCTCCGCATTGCAAGGTGCAATTCTGAAATTTTTTGCTTTTTCCTGCTCCTCTTAGCATGATAAAGAAGATTCAAAGAGAGTGAGATGCCAGCTCCTTTCATTCAGTCAGTAGCTTCAAACATTTCTGGTATATGAATAACATGATGTTTTTCAATGGCAAAAATCAATGAATATTGTAAATGCACAAACAGTAATTTCTCCGCATTGCAAGGTGCAAGTCTGAAATTTTTTGCTTTTTTCTGCTCCTCTTAGCATGATAAAGAAGATTCAAAGAGAGTGAGATGCCAGCTCCTTTCATTCAGTCAGTAGCTTCAAACATTTCTGGTATATGAATAACATGATGTTTTTCAATGGCAAAAATCAATGAATATTGTAAATGCACAAACAGTAATTTCTCCGCATTGCAAGGTGCAAGTCTGAAATTTTTTGCTTTTTCCTGCTCCTCTTAGCATGATAAAGAAGATTCAAAGAGAGTGAGATGCCAGCTACTTTCATTCAGTCAGTAGCTTCAATCATTTCTGGACGTTTTTCAATGGTAAAAATCAATGAATATTGTAAATGCACAAACAGTAATTCCTCGACATTGCAAGGTGCAATTCTGAAATTTTTTGCTTTTTCATGCTCCTCTTAGCATGATAAAGAAGATTCAAAGAGATTGAGATGCCAGCTCCTTTCATTCAGTCAGTAGCTTCAAACATTTCTGGTATATGAATAACATTATGTTTTTCAATGGCAAAAATCAATGAATATTGTAAATGCACAAACAGTAATTTCTCCGCATTGCAAGGTGCAATTCTGAAATTTTTTGCTTTTTCCTGCTCCTCTTAGCATGATAAAGAAGATTCAAAGAGAGTGAGGTGCCAGCTCCTTTCATTCAGTCAGGAGCTTCAAACATTTCTGGTATATGAATAACATGTTTTTCAAAGGCAAAAATCAATATATATTGTAAATGCACAAACAGTAAATTCTCCGCATTGCAAGGTGCAATTCTGAAATTTTTTGCTTTTTCCTGCTCCTCTTAGCATGATAAAGAAGATTCAAAGAGAGTGAGATGCCAGCTCCTTTCATTCAGTCAGTAGCTTCAATCATTTCTGGACGTTTTTCAATGGCAAAAATCAATGAATATTGTAAATGCACAAACTGTAATTTCTCCGCATTGCAAGGTGCAATTCTGAAATTTTTTGCTTTTTCCTGCTCCTCTTAGCATGATAAAGAAGATTCAAAGAGAGTGAGATGCCAGCTCCTTTCATTCAGTCAGTAGCTTCAATCATTTCTGGACGTTTTTCAATGGCAAAAATCAACGAATATTGTAAATGCACAAACAGTAATTTCTCCGCATTGCAAGGTGCAATTCTGAAATTTTTTGCTTTTTCCTGCTCCTCTTAGCATGATAAAGAAGATTCAAAGAGAGTGAGATGCCAGCTCCTTTCATTCAGTCAGTAGCTTCAATCATTTCTGGACGTTTTTCAATGGCAAAAATCAATGAATATTGTAAATGCACAAACTGTAATTTCTCCGCATTGCAAGGTGCAATTCTGAAATTTTTTGCTTTTTACTGCTCCACTTAGCATGATAAAGAAGATTCAAAGAGAGTGAGATGCCAGCTCCTTTCATTCAGTCAGTAGCTTCAATCATTTCTGGACGTTTTTCAATGGCAAAAATCAATGAATATTGTAAATGCACAAACAGTAATTTCTCCGCATTGCAAGTTGCAATTCTGAAATTTTTTGCTTTTTCCTGCTCCTCTTAGCATGATAAAGAAGATTCAAAGAGAGTGAGATGCCAGCTCCTTTCATTCAGTCAGTACCTTCAATCATTTCTGGACGTTTTTCAATGGCAAAAATCAATGAATATTGTAAATGCACAAACAGTAATTTCTCCGCATTGCAAGGTGCAATTCTGAAATTTTTTGCTTTTTCCTGCTCCTCTTAGCATGATAAAGAAGATTCAAAGAGAGTGAGATGCCAGCTCCTTTCATTCAGTCAGTAGCTTCAAACATTTCTGGTATATGAATAACATGATGTTTTTCAATGGCAAAAATCAATGAATATTGTAAATGCACAAACAGTAATTTCTCCGCATTGCAAGGTGCAAGTCTGAAATTTTTTGCTTTTTTCTGCTCCTCTTAGCATGATAAAGAAGATTCAAAGAGAGTGAGATGCCAGCTCCTTTCATTCAGTCAGTAGCTTCAAACATTTCTGGTATATGAATAACATGATGTTTTTCAATGGCAAAAATCAATGAATATTGTAAATGCACAAACAGTAATTTCTCCGAATTGCAAGGTGCAAGTCTGAAATTTTTTGCTTTTTCCTGCTCCTCTTAGCATGATAAAGAAGATTCAAAGAGAGTGAGATGCCAGCTACTTTCATTCAGTCAGTAGCTTCAATCATTTCTGGACGTTTTTCAATGGTAAAAATCAATGAATATTGTAAATGCACAAACAGTAATTTCTCCACATTGCAAGGTGCAATTCTGAAATTTTTTGCTTTTTCATGCTCCTCTTAGCATGATAAAGAAGATTCAAAGAGATTGAGATGCCAGCTCCTTTCATTCAGTCAGTAGCTTCAAACATTTCTGGTATATGAATAACATGATGTTTTTCAATGGCAAAAATCAATGAATATTGAAAATGCACAAACAGTAATTTCTCCGCATTGCAAGGTGCAATTCTGAAATTTTTTGCTTTTTCCTGCTCCTCTTAGCATGATAAAGAAGATTCAAAGAGAGTGAGATGCCAGCTCCTTTCATTCAGTCAGTAGCTTCAATCATTTCTGGACATTTTTCAATGGCAAAAATCAACGAATATTGTAAATGCACAAACAGTAATTTCTCCGCATTGCAAGGTGCAATTCTGAAATTTTTTGCTTTTTCCTGCTCCTCTTAGCATGATAAAGAAGATTCAAAGAGAGTGAGATGCCAGCTCCTTTCATTCAGTCAGTAGCTTCAATCATTTCTGGACGTTTTTCAATGGCAAAAATCAATGAATATTGTAAATGCACAAACTGTAATTTCTCCGCATTGCAAAGTGCAATTCTGAAATTTTTTGCTTTTTCCTGCTCCTCTTAGCATGATAAAGAAGATTCAAAGAGAGTGAGATGCCAGCTCCTTTCATTCAGTCAGTAGCTTCAATAATTTCTGGACGTTTTTCAATGGCAAAAATCAATGAATATTGTAAATGCACAAACAGTAAATTCTCCGCATTGCAAGGTGCAATTCTGAAATTTTTTGCTTTTTCCTGCTCCTCTTAGCATGATAAAGAAGATTCAAAGAGAGTGAGATGCCAGCTCCTTTCCTTCAGTCAGTAGCTTCAATCATTTCTGGTATATGAATAACATGATGTTTTTCAATGGCAAAAATCAATGAATTTTGTAAATGCACAAACAGTAATTTCTCCGCATTGCAAGGCGCAATTCTGAAATTTTTTGCTTTTTCCTGCTCCTCTTAGCATGATAAAGAAGATTCAAAGAGAGTGAGATGCCAGCTCCTTTCATTCAGTCAGTAGCTTCAATCATTTCTGGACATTTTTCAATGGCAAAAATAAAATGAATATTGTAAATGCACAAACAGTAATTTCTCCGCATTGCAAGGTGCAATTCTGAAATTTTTTGCTTTTTCCTGCTCCTCTTAGCATGATAAAGAAGATTCAAAGAGAGTGAGATGCCAGCTCCTTTCATTCAGTCAGTAGCTTCAATCATTTCTGGACGTTTTTCAATGGCAAAAATCAATGAATATTGTAAATGCACAAACAGTAATTTCTCCGCATTGCAAGGTGCAATTCTGAAATTTTTTGCTTTTTCCTGCTCCTCTTAGCATGATAAAGAAGATTCAAAGAGAGTGAGGTGCCAGCTCCTTTCATTCAGTCAGGAGCTTCAAACATTTCTGGTATATGAATAACATGTTTTTCAATGGCAAAAATCAATGAATATTGTAAATGCACAAACAGTAAATTCTCCGCATTGCAAGGTGCAATTCTGAAATTTTTTGCTTTTTCCTGCTCCTCTTAGCATGATAAAGAAGATTCAAAGAGAGTGAGATGCCAGCTCCTTTCATTCAGTCAGTAGCTTCAATCATTTCTGGACGTTTTTCAATGGCAAAAATCAATGAATATTGTAAATGCACAAACTGTAATTTCTCCGCATTGCAAGGTGCAATTCTGAAATTTTTTGCTTTTTCCTGCTCCTCTTAGCATGATAAAGAAGATTCAAAGAGAGTGAGATGCCAGCTCCTTTCATTCAGTCAGTAGCTTCAATCATTTCTGGACGTTTTTCAATGGCAAAAATCAACGAATATTGTAAATGCACAAACAGTAATTTCTCCGCATTGCAAGGTGCAATTCTGAAATTTTTTGCTTTTTCCTGCTCCTCTTAGCATGATAAAGAAGATTCAAAGAGAGTGAGATGCCAGCTCCTTTCATTCAGTCAGTAGCTTCAATCATTTCTGGACGTTTTTCAATGGCAAAAATCAATGAATATTGTAAATGCACAAACTGTAATTTCTCCGCATTGCAAGGTGCAATTCTGAAATTTTTTGCTTTTTCCTGCTCCACTTAGCATGATAAAGAAGATTCAAAGAGAGTGAGATGCCACCTCCTTTCATTCAGTCAGTAGCTTCAATCATTTCTGGACGTTTTTCAATGGCAAAAATCAATGAATATTGTAAATGCACAAACAGTAATTTCTCCGCATTGCAAGTTGCAATTCTGAAATTTTTTGCTTTTTCCTGCTCCTCTTAGCATGATAAAGAAGATTCAAAGAGAGTGAGATGCCAGCTCCTTTCATTCAGTCAGTACCTTCAATCATTTCTGGACGTTTTTCAATGGCAAAAATCAATGAATATTGTAAATGCACAAACAGTAATTTCTCCGCATTGCAAGGTGCAATTCTGAAATTTTTTGCTTTTTCCTGCTCCTCTTAGCATGATAAAGAAGATTCAAAGAGAGTGAGATGCCAGCTCCTTTCATTCAGTCAGTAGCTTCAAACATTTCTGGTATATGAATAACATGATGTTTTTCAATGGCAAAAATCAATGAATATTGTAAATGCACAAACAGTAATTTCTCCGCATTGCAAGGTGCAAGTCTGAAATTTTTTGCTTTTTTCTGCTCCTCTTAGCATGATAAAGAAGATTCAAAGAGAGTGAGATGCCAGCTCCTTTCATTCAGTCAGTAGCTTCAAACATTTCTGGTATATGAATAACATGATGTTTTTCAATGGCAAAAATCAATGAATATTGTAAATGCACAAACAGTAATTTCTCCGCATTGCAAGGTGCAAGTCTGAAATTTTTTGCTTTTTCCTGCTCCTCTTAGCATGATAAAGAAGATTCAAAGAGAGTGAGATGCCAGCTACTTTCATTCAGTCAGTAGCTTCAATCATTTCTGGACGTTTTTCAATGGTAAAAATCAATGAATATTGTAAATGCACAAACAGTAATTCCTCGACATTGCAAGGTGCAATTCTGAAATTTTTTGCTTTTTCATGCTCCTCTTAGCATGATAAAGAAGATTCAAAGAGATTGAGATGCCAGCTCCTTTCATTCAGTCAGTAGCTTCAAACATTTCTGGTATATGAATAACATTATGTTTTTCAATGGCAAAAATCAATGAATATTGTAAATGCACAAACAGTAATTTCTCCGCATTGCAAGGTGCAATTCTGAAATTTTTTGCTTTTTCCTGCTCCTCTTAGCATGATAAAGAAGATTCAAAGAGAGTGAGTTGCCAGCTCCTTTCATTCAGTCAGTAGCTTCAAACATTTCTGGTATATGAATAACATGATGTTTTTCAATGGCAAAAATCAATGAATATTGTAAATGCACAAACAGTAATTTCTCCGCATTGCAAGGTGCAATTCTGAAATTTTTTGCTTTTTCCTGCTCCTCTTAGCATGATAAAGAAGATTCAAAGAGAGTGAGATGCCAGCTCCTTTCATTCAGTCAGTAGCTTCAATCATTTCTGGACGTTTTTCAATGGCAAAAATCAACGAATATTGTAAATGCACAAACAGTAATTTCTCCGCATTGCAAGGTGCAATTCTGAAATTTTTTGCTTTTTCCTGCTCCTCTTAGCATGATAAAGAAGATTCAAAGAGAGTGAGATGCCAGCTCCTTTCATTCAGTCAGTAGCTTCAATCATTTCTGGACGTTTTTCAATGGCAAAAATCAATGAATATTGTAAATGCACAAACTGTAATTTCTCCGCATTGCAAGGTGCAATTCTGAAATTTTTTGCTTTTTCCTGCTCCTCTTAGCATGATAAAGAAGATTCAAAGAGAGTGAGATGCCAGCTCCTTTCATTCAGTCAGTAGCTTCAATAATTTCTGGACGTTTTTCAATGGCAAAAATCAATGAATATTGTAAATGCACAAACAGTAAATTCTCCGCATTGCAAGGTGCAATTCTGAAATTTTTTGCTTTTTCCTGCTCCTCTTAGCATGATAAAGAAGATTCAAAGAGAGTGAGATGCCAGCTCCTTTCCTTCAGTCAGTAGCTTCAATCATTTCTGGTATATGAATAACATGATGTTTTTCAATGGCAAAAATCAATGAATTTTGTAAATGCACAAACAGTAATTTCTCCGCATTGCAAGGCGCAATTCTGAAATTTTTTGCTTTTTCCTGCTCCTCTTAGCATGATAAAGAAGATTCAAAGAGAGTGAGATGCCAGCTCCTTTCATTCAGTCAGTAGCTTCAATCATTTCTGGACATTTTTCAATGGCAAAAATCAATGAATATTGTAAATGCACAAACAGTAATTTCTCCGCATTGCAAGGTGCAATTCTGAAATTTTTTGCTTTTTCCTGCTCCTCTTAGCATGATAAAGAAGATTCAAAGAGAGTGAGATGCCAGCTCCTTTCATTCAGTCAGTAGCTTCAATCATTTCTGGACGTTTTTCAATGGCAAAAATCAATGAATATTGTAAATGCACAAACAGTAATTTCTCCGCATTGCAAGGTGCAATTCTGAAATTTTTTGCTTTTTCCTGCTCCTCTTAGCATGATAAAGAAGATTCAAAGAGAGTGAGGTGCCAGCTCCTTTCATTCAGTCAGGAGCTTCAAACATTTCTGGTATATGAATAACATGTTTTTCAATGGCAAAAATCAATGAATATTGTAAATGCACAAACAGTAAATTCTCCGCATTGCAAGGTGCAATTCTGAAATTTTTTGCTTTTTCCTGCTCCTCTTAGCATGATAAAGAAGATTCAAAGAGAGTGAGATGCCAGCTCCTTTCATTCAGTCAGTAGCTTCAATCATTTCTGGACGTTTTTCAATGGCAAAAATCAATGAATATTGTAAATGCACAAACTGTAATTTCTCCGCATTGCAAGGTGCAATTCTGAAATTTTTTGCTTTTTCCTGCTCCTCTTAGCATGATAAAGAAGATTCAAAGAGAGTGAGATGCCAGCTCCTTTCATTCAGTCAGTAGCTTCAATCATTTCTGGACGTTTTTCAATGGCAAAAATCAACGAATATTGTAAATGCACAAACAGTAATTTCTCCGCATTGCAAGGTGCAATTCTGAAATTTTTTGCTTTTTCCTGCTCCTCTTAGCATGATAAAGAAGATTCAAAGAGAGTGAGATGCCAGCTCCTTTCATTCAGTCAGTAGCTTCAATCATTTCTGGATGTTTTTCAATGGCAAAAATCAATGAATATTGTAAATGCACAAACTGTAATTTCTCCGCATTGCAAGGTGCAATTCTGAAATTTTTTGCTTTTTCCTGCTCCACTTAGCATGATAAAGAATATTCAAAGAGAGTGAGATGCCAGCTCCTTTCATTCAGTCAGTAGCTTCAATCATTTCTGGACGTTTTTCAATGGCAAAAATCAATGAATATTGTAAATGCACAAACAGTAATTTCTCCGCATTGCAAGTTGCAATTCTGAAATTTTTTGCTTTTTCCTGCTCCTCTTAGCATGATAAAGAAGATTCAAAGAGAGTGAGATGCCAGCTCCTTTCATTCAGTCAGTACCTTCAATCATTTCTGGACGTTTTTCAATGGCAAAAATCAATGAATATTGTAAATGCACAAACAGTAATTTCTCCGCATTGCAAGGTGCAATTCTGAAATTTTTTGCTTTTTCCTGCTCCTCTTAGCATGATAAAGAAGATTCAAAGAGAGTGAGATGCCAGCTCCTTTCATTCAGTCAGTAGCTTCAAACATTTCTGGTATATGAATAACATGATGTTTTTCAATGGCAAAAATCAATGAATATTGTAAATGCACAAACAGTAATTTCTCCGCATTGCAAGGTGCAAGTCTGAAATTTTTTGCTTTTTTCTGCTCCTCTTAGCATGATAAAGAAGATTCAAAGAGAGTGAGATGCCAGCTCCTTTCATTCAGTCAGTAGCTTCAAACATTTCTGGTATATGAATAACATGATGTTTTTCAATGGCAAAAATTAATGAATATTGTAAATGCACAAACAGTAATTTCTCCGCATTGCAAGGTGCAAGTCTGAAATTTTTTGCTTTTTCCTGCTCCTCTTAGCATGATAAAGAAGATTCAAAGAGAGTGAGATGCCAGCTACTTTCATTCAGTCAGTAGCTTCAATCATTTCTGGACGTTTTTCAATGGTAAAAATCAATGAATATTGTAAATGCACAAACAGTAATTTCTCCACATTGCAAGGTGCAATTCTGAAATTTTTTGCTTTTTCCTGCTCCTCTTAGCATGATAAAGAAGATTCAAAGAGAGTGAGATGCCAGCTCCTTTCATTCAGTCAGTAGCTTCAAACATTTCTGGTATATGAATAACATGATGTTTTTCAATGGCAAAAATCAATGAATATTGTAAATGCACAAACAGTAATTTCTCCGCATTGCAAGGTGCAATTCTGAAATTTTTTGCTTTTTCCTGCTCCTCTTAGCATGATAAAGAAGATTCAAAGAGAGTGAGATGCCAGCTCCTTTCATTCAGTCAGTAGCTTCAATCATTTCTGGATGTTTTTCAATGGCAAAAATCAATGAATATTGTAAATGCACAAACAGTAATTTCTCCGCATTGCAAGGTGCAATTCTGAAATTTTTTGCTTTTTCCTGCTCCTCTTAGCATGATAAAGAAGATTCAAAGAGAGTGAGATGCCAGCTCCTTTCATTCAGTCAGTAGCTTCAATCATTTCTGGACGTTTTTCAATGGCAAAAATCAATGAATATTGTAAATGCACAAACAGTAATTTCTCCGCATTGCAAGGTGCAATTCTGAAATTTTTTGCTTTTTCCTGCTCCTCTTAGCATGATAAAGAAGATTCAAAGAGAGTGAGATGCCAGCTCTTTTCATTCAGTCAGTACCTTCAATCATTTCTGGACGTTTTTCAATGGCAAAAATCAATGAATATTGTAAATGCACAAACAGTAATTTCTCCGCATTGCAAGGTGCAATTCTGAAATTTTTTGCTTTTTCCCGCTCCTCTTAGCATGATAAAGAAGATTCAAAGAGATTGAGGTGCCAGCTCCTTTCATTCAGTCAGTAGCTTCATACATTTCTGGTATATGAATAACATGTTTTTCAATGGCAAAAATTAATGAATATTGTAAATGCACAAACAGTAATTTTTCCGCATTGCAAGGTGCAATTCTGAAATTTTTTGCTTTTTCCTGCTCCTCTTAGCATGATAAAGAAGATTCAAAGAGAGTGAGATGCCAGCTCCTTTCATTCAGTCAGTAGCTTCAATCATTTCTGGACGTTTTTCAATGGCAAAAATCAATGAATATTGTAAATGCACAAACAGTAATTTCTCCGCATTGCAAGGTGCAATTCTGAAATTTTTTGCTTTTTCCTGCTCCTCTTAGCATGATAAAGAAGATTCAAAGAGAGTGAGATGCCAGCTCCTTTCATTCAGTCAGTAGCTTCAATCATTTCTGGACGTTTTTCAATGGCAAAAATCAATGAATATTGTAAATGCACAAACAGTAATTTCTCCGCATTGCAAGGTGCAATTCTGAAATTTTTTGCTTTTTCCTGCTCCTCTTAGCATGATAAAGAAGATTCAAAGAGAGTGAGATGCCAGCTCCTTTCATTCAGTCAGTAGCTTCAAACATTTCTGGTATATGAATAACATGATGTTTTTCAATGGCAAAAATCAATGAATATTGTAAATGCACAAACAGTAATTTCTCCGCATTGCAAGGTGCAAGTCTGAAATTTTTTGCTTTTTCCTGCTCCTCTTAGCATGATAAAGAAGATTCAAAGAGAGTGAGATGCCAGCTACTTTTATTCAGTCAGTAGCTTCAATCATTTCTGGACGTTTTTCAATGGTAAAAATCAATGAATATTGTAAATGCACAAACAGTAATTTCTCCACATTGCAAGGTGCAATTCTAAAATTTTTTGCTTTTTCCTGCTCCTCTTAGCATGATAAAGAAGATTCAAACAGAGTGAGATGCCAGCTCCTTTCATTCAGTCAGTAGCTTCAAACATTTCTGGTATATGAATAACATGATGTTTTTCAATGGCAAAAATCAATGAATATTGTAAATGCACAAACAGTAATTTCTCCGCATTGCAAGGTGCAATTCTGAAATTTTTTGCTTTTTCCTGCTCCTCTTAGCATGATAAAGAAGATTCAAAGAGAGTGAGATGCCAGCTCCTTTCATTCAGTCAGTAGCTACAATCATTTCTGGACGTTTTTCAATGGCAAAAATCAATGAATATTGTAAATGCACAAACAGTAATTTCTCCGCATTGCAAGGTGCAATTCTGAAATTTTTTGCTTTTTCCTGCTCCTCTTAGCATGATAAAGAAGATTCAAAGAGAGTGAGGTGCCAGCTCCTTTCATTCAGTCAGGAGCTTCAAACATTTCTGGTATATGAATAACATGTTTTTCAATGGCAAAAATCAATGAATATTGTAAATGCACAAACAGTAATTTCTCCGCATTGCAAGGTGCAATTCTGAAATTTTTTGCTTTTTCCTGCTCCTCTTAGCATGATAAAGAAGATTCAAAGAGAGTGAGATGCCAGCTCCTTTCATTCAGTCAGTAGCTTCAATCATTTCTGGACGTTTTTCAATGGCAAAAATCAATGAATATTGTAAATGCACAAACTGTAATTTCTCCGCATTGCAAGGTGCAATTCTGAAATTTTTTGCTTTTTCCTGCTCCTCTTAGCATGATAAAGAAGATTCAAAGAGAGTGAGATGCCAGCTCCTTTCATTCAGTCAGTAGCTTCAATCATTTCTGGACGTTTTTCAATGGCAAAAATCAACGAATATTGTAAATGCACAAACAGTAATTTCTCCGCATTGCAAGGTGCAATTCTGAAATTTTTTGCTTTTTCCTGCTCCTCTTAGCATGATAAAGAAGATTCAAAGAGAGTGAGATGCCAGCTCCTTTCATTCAGTCAGTAGCTTCAATCATTTCTGGACGTTTTTCAGTGGCATAAATCAATGAATATTGTAAATGCACAAACTGTAATTTCTCCGCATTGCAAGGTGCAATTCTGAAATTTTTTGCTTTTTCCTGCTCCTCTTAGCATGGTAAAGAAGATTCAAAGAGAGTGAGATGCCAGCTCCTTTCATTCAGTCAGTAGCTTCAATCATTTCTGGACGTTTTTCAATGGCAAAAATCAATGAATATTGTAAATGCACAAACAGTAAATTCTCCGCATTGCAAATTGCAATTCTGAAATTTTTTGCTTTTTCCTGCTCCTCTTAGCATGATAAAGAAGATTCAAAGAGAGTGAGATGCCAGCTCCTTTCCTTCAGTCAGTAGCTTCAATCATTTCTGGTATATGAATAACATGATGTTTTTCAATGGCAAAAATCAATGAATTTTGTAAATGCACAAACAGTAATTTCTCCGCATTGCAAGGCGCAATTCTGAAATTTTTTGCTTTTTCCTGCTCCTCTTAGCATGATAAAGAAGATTCAAAGAGAATGAGATGCCAGCTCCTTTCATTCAGTCAGTAGCTTCAATCATTTCTGGACATTTTTCAATGGCAAAAATCAATGAATATTGTAAATGCACAAACAGTAATTTCTCCGCATTGCAAGGTGCAATTCTGAAATTTTTTGCTTTTTCCTGCTCCTCTTAGCATGATAAAGAAGATTCAAAGAGAGTGAGATGCCAGCTCCTTTCATTCAGTCAGTAGCTTCAATCATTTCTGGACGTTTTTCAATGGCAAAAATCAATGAATATTGTAAATGCACAAACAGTAAATTCTCCGCATTGCAAGGTGCAATTCTGAAATTTTTTGCTTTTTCCTGCTCCTCTTAGCATGATAAAGAAGATTCAAAGAGAGTGAGATGCCAGCTCCTTTCATTCAGTCAGTAGCTTCAATCATTTCTGGACGTTTTTCAATGGCAAAAATCAATGAATATTGTAAATGCACAAACTGTAATTTCTCCGCATTGCAAGGTGCAATTCTGAAATTTTTTGCTTTTTCCTGCTCCACTTAGCATGATAAAGAAGATTCAAAGAGAGTGAGATGCCAGCTCCTTTCATTCAGTCAGTAGCTTCAATCATTTCTGGACGTTTTTCAATGGCAAAATCAATGAATATTGTAAATGCACAAACAGTAATTTCTCCGCGTTGCAAGTTGCAATTCTGAAATTTTTTGCTTTTTCCTGCTCCTCTTAGCATGATAAAGAAGATTCAAAGAGAGTGAGATGCCAGCTCCTTTCATTCAGTCAGTACCTTCAATCATTTCTGGACGTTTTTCAATGGCAAAAATCAATGAATATTGTAAATGCACAAACAGTAATTTCTCCGCATTGCAAGGTGCAATTCTGAAATTTTTTGCTTTTTCCTGCTCCTCTTAGCATGATAAAGAAGATTCAAAGAGAGTGAGATGCCAGCTCCTTTCATTCAGTCAGTAGCTTCAAACATTTCTGGTATATGAATAACATGATGTTTTTCAATGGCAAAAATCAATGAATATTGTAAATGCACAAACAGTAATTTCTCCGCATTGCAAGGTGCAAGTCTGAAATTTTTTGCTTTTTTCTGCTCCTCTTAGCATGATAAAGAAGATTCAAAGAGAGTGAGATGCCAGCTCCTTTCATTCAGTCAGTAGCTTCAAACATTTCTGGTATATGAATAACATGATGTTTTTCAATGGCAAAAATCAATGAATATTGTAAATGCACAAACAATAATTTCTCCGCATTGCAAGGTGCAAGTCTGAAATTTTTTGCTTTTTCCTGCTCCTCTTAGCATGATAAAGAAGATTCAAAGAGAGTGAGATGCCAGCTACTTTCATTCAGTCAGTAGCTTCAATCATTTCTGGACGTTTTTCAATGGTAAAAATCAATGAATATTGTAAATGCACAAACAGTAATTTCTCCACATTGCAAGGTGCAATTCTGAAATTTTTTGCTTTTTCATGCTCCTCTTAGCATGATAAAGAAGATTCAAAGAGATTGAGATGCCAGCTCCTTTCATTCAGTCAGTAGCTTCAAACATTTCTGGTATATGAATAACATTATGTTTTTCAATGGCAAAAATCAATGAATATTGTAAATGCACAAACAGTAATTTCTCCGCATTGCAAGGTGCAATTCTGAAATCTTTTGCTTTTTCCTGCTCCTCTTAGCATGATAAAGAAGATTCAAAGAGAGTGAGATGCCAGCTCCTTTCATTCAGTCAGTAGCTTCAAACATTTCTGGTATATGAATAACATGATGTTTTTCAATGGCAAAAATCAATGAAAATTGTAAATGCACAAACAGTAATTTCTCCGCATTGCAAGGTGCAATTCTGAAATTTTTTGCTTTTTCCTGCTCCTCTTAGCATGATAAAGAAGATTCAAAGAGAGTGAGATGCCAGCTCCTTTCATTCAGTCAGTAGCTTCAATCATTTCTGGACGTTTTTCAATGGCAAAAATCAACGAATATTGTAAATGCACAAACAGTAATTTCTCCGCATTGCAAGGTGCAATTCTGAAATTTTTTGCTTTTTCCTGCTCCTCTTAGCATGATAAAGAAGATTCAAAGAGAGTGAGATGCCAGCTCCTTTCATTCAGTCAGTAGCTTCAATCATTTCTGGACGTTTTTTAATGGCAAAAATCAATGAATATTGTAAATGCACAAACTGTAATTTCTCCGCATTGCAAGGTGCAATTCTGAAATTTTTTGCTTTTTCCTGCTCCTCTTAGCATGATAAAGAAGATTCAAAGAGAGTGAGATGCCAGCTCCTTTCATTCAGTCAGTAGCTTCAATAATTTCTGGACGTTTTTCAATGGCAAAAATCAATGAATATTGTAAATGCACAAACAGTAAATTCTCCGCATTGCAAGGTGCAATTCTGAAATTTTTTGCTTTTTCCTGCTCCTCTTAGCATGATAAAGAAGATTCAAAGAGAGTGAGATGCCAGCTCCTTTCCTTCAGTCAGTAGCTTCAATCATTTCTGGTATATGAATAACATAATGTTTTTCAATGGCAAAAATCAATGAATTTTGTAAATGCACAAACAGTAATTTCTCCGCATTGCAAGGCGCAATTCTGAAATTTTTTGCTTTTTCCTGCTCCTCTTAGCATGATAAAGAAGATTCAAAGAGAGTGAGATGCCAGCTCCTTTCATTCAGTCAGTAGCTTCAATCATTTCTGGACATTTTTCAATGGCAAAAATCAATGAATATTGTAAATGCACAAACAGTAATTTCTCCGCATTGCAAGGTGCAATTATGAAATTTTTTGCTTTTTCCTGCTCCTCTTAGCATGATAAAGAAGATTCAAAGAGAGTGAGATGCCAGCTCCTTTCATTCAGTCAGTAGCTTCAATCATTTCTGGACGTTTTTCAATGGCAAAAATCAATGAATATTGTAAATGCACAAACAGTAATTTCTCCGCATTGCAAGGTGCAATTCTGAAATTTTTTGCTTTTTCCTGCTCCTCTTAGCATGATAAAGAAGATTCAAAGAGAGTGAGGTGCCAGCTCCTTTCATTCAGTCAGGAGCTTCAAACATTTCTGGTATATGAATAACATGTTTTTCAATGGCAAAAATCAATGAATATTGTAAATGCACAAACAGTAAATTCTCCGCATTGCAAGGTGCAATTCTGAAATTTTTTGCTTTTTCCTGCTCCTCTTAGCATGATAAAGAAGATTCAAAGAGAGTGAGATGCCAGCTCCTTTCATTCAGTCAGTAGCTTCAATCATTTCTGGACGTTTTTCAATGGCAAAAATCAATGAATATTGTAAATGCACAAACTGTAATTTCTCCGCATTGCAAGGTGCAATTCTGAAATTTTTTGCTTTTTCCTGCTCCTCTTAGCATGATAAAGAAGATTCAAAGAGAGTGAGATGCCAGCTCCTTTCATTCAGTCAGTAGCTTCAATCATTTCTGGACGTTTTTCAATGGCAAAAATCAACGAATATTGTAAATGCACAAACAGTAATTTCTCCGCATTGCAAGGTGCAATTCTGAAATTTTTTGCTTTTTCCTGCTCCTCTTAGCATGATAAAGAAGATTCAAAGAGAGTGAGATGCCAGCTCCTTTCATTCAGTCAGTAGCTTCAATCATTTCTGGACGTTTTTCAATGGCAAAAATCAATGAATATTGTAAATGCACAAACTGTAATTTCTCCGCATTGCAAGGTGCAATTCTGAAATTTTTTGCTTTTTCCTGCTCCACTTAGCATGATAAAGAAGATTCAAAGAGAGTGAGATGCCAGCTCCTTTCATTCAGTCAGTAGCTTCAATCATTTCTGGACGTTTTTCAATGGCAAAAATCAATGAATATTGTAAATGCACAAACAGTAATTTCTCCGCATTGCAAGTTGCAATTCTGAAATTTTTTGCTTTTTCCTGCTCCTCTTAGCATGATAAAGAAGATTCAAAGAGAGTGAGATGCCAGCTCCTTTCATTCAGTCAGTACCTTCAATCATTTCTGGACGTTTTTCAATGGCAAAAATCAATGAATATTGTAAATGCACAAACAGTAATTTCTCCGCATTGCAAGGTGCAATTCTGAAATTTTTTGCTTTTTCCTGCTCCTCTTAGCATGATAAAGAAGATTCAAAGAGAGTGAGATGCCAGCTCCTTTCATTCAGTCAGTAGCTTCAAACATTTCTGGTATATGAATAACATGATGTTTTTCAATGGCAAAAATCAATGAATATTGTAAATGCACAAACAGTAATTTCTCCGCATTGCAAGGTGCAAGTCTGAAATTTTTTGCTTTTTTCTGCTCCTCTTAGCATGATAAAGAAGATTCAAAGAGAGTGAGATGCCAGCTCCTTTCATTCAGTCAGTAGCTTCAAACATTTCTGGTATATGAATAACATGATGTTTTTCAATGGCAAAAATCAATGAATATTGTAAATGCACAAACAGTAATTTCTCCGCATTGCAAGGTGCAAGTCTGAAATTTTTTGCTTTTTCCTGCTCCTCTTAGCATGATAAAGAAGATTCAAAGAGAGTGAGATGCCAGCTACTTTCATTCAGTCAGTAGCTTCAATCATTTCTGGACGTTTTTCAATGGTAAAAATCAATGAATATTGTAAATGCACAAACAGTAATTTCTCCACATTGCAAGGTGCAATTCTGAAATTTTTTGCTTTTTCATGCTCCTCTTAGCATGATAAAGAAGATTCAAAGAGATTGAGATGCCAGCTCCTTTCATTCAGTCAGTAGCTTCAAACATTTCTGGTATATGAATAACATTATGTTTTTCAATGGCAAAAATCAATGAATATTGTAAATGCACAAACAGTAATTTCTCCGCATTGCAAGGTGCAATTCTGAAATTTTTTGCTTTTTCCTGCTCCTCTTAGCATGATAAAGAAGATTCAAAGAGAGTGAGATGCCAGCTCCTTTCATTCAGTCAGTAGCTTCAAACATTTCTGGTATATGAATAACATGATGTTTTTCAATGGCAAAAATCAATGAATATTGTAAATGCACAAACAGTAATTTCTCCGCATTGCAAGGTGCAAGTCTGAAATTTTTTGCTTTTTCCTGCTCCTCTTAGCATGATAAAGAAGATTGAAAGAGAGTGAGATGCCAGCTACTTTCATTCAGTCAGTAGCTTCAATCATTTCTGGACGTTTTTCAATGGTAAAAATCAATGAATATTGTAAATGCACAAACAGTAATTTCTCCACATTGCAAGGTGCAATTCTGAAATTTTTTGCTTTTTCCTGCTCCTCTTAGCATGATAAAGAAGATTCAAAGAGAGTGAGATGCCAGCTCCTTTCATTCAGTCAGTAGCTTCAAACATTTCTGGTATATGAATAACATGATGTTTTTCAATGGCAAAAATCAATGAATATTGTAAATGCACAAACAGTAATTTCTCCGCATTGCAAGGTGCAATTCTGAAATTTTTTGCTTTTTCCTGCTCCTCTTAGCATGATAAAGAAGATTCAAAGAGAGTGAGATGCCAGCTCCTTTCATTCAGTCAGTAGCTTCAATCATTTCTGGATGTTTTTCAATGGCAAAAATCAATGAATATTGTAAATGCACAAACAGTAATTTCTCCGCATTGCAAGGTGCAATTCTGAAATTTTTTGCTTTTTCCTGCTCCTCTTAGCATGATAAAGAAGATTCAAAGAGAGTGAGATGCCAGCTCCTTTCATTCAGTCAGTAGCTTCAATCATTTCTGGACGTTTTTCAATGGCAAAAATCAATGAATATTGTAAATGCACAAACAGTAATTTCTCCGCATTGCAAGGTGCAATTCTGAAATTTTTTGCTTTTTCCTGCTCCTCTTAGCATGATAAAGAAGATTCAAAGAGAGTGAGATGCCAGCTCCTTTCATTCAGTCAGTACCTTCAATCATTTCTGGACGTTTTTCAATGGCAAAAATCAATGAATATTGTAAATGCACAAACAGTAATTTCTCCGCATTGCAAGGTGCAATTCTGAAATTTTTTGCTTTTTCCCGCTCCTCTTAGCATGATAAAGAAGATTCAAAGAGATTGAGGTGCCAGCTCCTTTCATTCAGTCAGTAGCTTCAAACATTTCTGGTATATGAATAACATGTTTTTCAATGGCAAAAATCAATGAATATTGTAAATGCACAAACAGTAATTTCTCCGCATTGCAAGGTGCAATTCTGAAATTTTTTGCTTTTTCCTGCTCCTCTTAGCATGATAAAGAAGATTCAAAGAGAGTGAGATGCCAGCTCCTTTCATTCAGTCAGTAGCTTCAATCATTTCTGGACGTTTTTCAATGGCAAAAATCAATGAATATTGTAAATGCACAAACAGTAATTTCTCCGCATTGCAAGGTGCAATTCTGAAATTTTTTGCTTTTTCCTGCTCCTCTTAGCATGATAAAGAAGATTCAAAGAGAGTGAGATGCCAGCTCCTTTCATTCAGTCAGTAGCTTCAATCATTTCTGGACGTTTTTCAATGGCAAAAATCAATGAATATTGTAAATGCACAAACAGTAATTTCTCCGCATTGCAAGGTGCAATTCTGAAATTTTTTGCTTTTTCCTGCTCCTCTTAGCATGATAAAGAAGATTCAAAGAGAGTGAGATGCCAGCTCCTTTCATTCAGTCAGTAGCTTCAAACATTTCTGGTATATGAATAACATGATGTTTTTCAATGGCAAAAATCAATGAATATTGTAAATGCACAAACAGTAATTTCTCCGCATTGCAAGGTGCAAGTCTGAAATTTTTTGCTTTTTCCTGCTCCTCTTAGCATGATAAAGAAGATTCAAAGAGAGTGAGATGCCAGCTACTTTCATTCAGTCAGTAGCTTCAATCATTTCTGGATGTTTTTCAATGGTAAAAATCAATGAATATTGTAAATGCACAAACAGTAATTTCTCCACATTGCAAGGTGCAATTCTAAAATTTTTTGCTTTTTCCTGCTCCTCTTAGCATGATAAAGAAGATTCAAAGAGAGTGAGATGCCAGCTCCTTTCATTCAGTCAGTAGCTTCAAACATTTCTGGTATATGAATAACATGATGTTTTTCAATGGCAAAAATCAATGAATATTGTAAATGCACAAACAGTAATTTCTCCGCATTGCAAGGTGCAATTCTGAAATTTTTTGCTTTTTCCTGCTCCTCTTAGCATGATTCAAAGAGAGTGAGATGCCAGCTCCTTTCATTCAGTCAGTAGCTTCAATCATTTCTGGACGTTTTTCAATGGCAAAAATCAATGAATATTGTAAATGCACAAACAGTAATTTCTCCGCATTGCAAGGTGCAATTCTGAAATTTTTTGCTTTTTCCTGCTCCTCTTAGCATGATAAAGAAGATTCAAAGAGAGTGAGATGCCAGCTCCTTTCATTCAGTCAGTAGCTTCAAACATTTCTGGTATATGAATAACATGATGTTTTTCAATGGCAAAAATCAATGAATATTGTAAATGCACAAACAGTAATTTCTCCGCATTGCAAGGTGCAAGTCTGAAATTTTTTGCTTTTTCCTGCTCCTCTTAGCATGATAAAGAAGATTCAAAGAGAGTGAGATGCCAGCTACTTTCATTCAGTCAGTAGCTTCAATCATTTCTGGACGTTTTTCAATGGTAAAAATCAATGAATATTGTAAATGCACAAACAGTAATTTCTCCACATTGCAAGGTGCAATTCTGAAGTTTTTTGCTTTTTCCTGCTCCTCTTAGCATGATAAAGAAGATTCAAAGAGATTGAGATGCCAGCTCCTTTCATTCAGTCAGTAGCTTCAAACATTTCTGGTATATGAATAACATGATGTTTTTCAATGGAAAAAATCAATGAATATTGTAAATGCACAAACAGTAATTTCTCCGCATTGCAAGGTGCAATTCTGAAATTTTTTGCTTTTTCCTGCTCCTCTTAGCATGATAAAGAAGATTCAAAGAGAGTGAGATGCCAGCTCCTTTCATTCAGTCAGTAGCTTCAAACATTTCTGGTATATCAATAACATGATGTTTTTCAATGGCAAAAATCAATGAATATTGTAAATGCACAAACAGTAATTTCTCCGCATTGCAAGGTGCAAGTCTGAAATTTTTGCTTTTTCCTGCTCCTCTTAGCATGATAAAGAAGATTGAAAGAGAGTGAGATGCCAGCTACTTTCATTCAGTCAGTAGCTTCAATCATTTCTGGACGTTTTTCAATGGCAAAAATCAATGAATATTGTAAATGCACAAACAGTAATTTCTCCACATTGCAAGGTGCAATTCTGAAATTTTTTGCTTTTTCCTGCTCCTCTTAGCATGATAAAGAAGATTCAAAGAGAGTGAGATGCCAGCTCCTTTCATTCTGTCAGTAGCTTCAAACATTTCTGGTATATGAATAACATGATGTTTTTCAATGGCAAAAATCAATGAATATTGTAAATGCACAAACAGTAATTTCTCCGCATTGCAAGGTGCAATTCTGAAATTTTTTGCTTTTTCCTGCTCCTCTTAGCATGATAAAGATTCAAAGAGAGTGAGATGCCAGCTCCTTTCATTCAGTCAGTAGCTTCAATCATTTCTGGACGTTTCTCAATGGCAAAAATCAATGAATATTGTAAATGCACAAACTGTAATTTCTCCGCATTGCAAGGTGCAATTCTGAAATTTTTTGCTTTTTCCTGCTCCTCTTAGCATGATAAAGAAGATTCAAAGAGAGTGAGATGCCAGCTCCTTTCATTCAGTCAGTAGCTTCAATCATTTCTGGACGTTTTTCAATGGCAAAAATCAATGAATTTTGTAAATGCACAAACAGTAATTTCTCCGCATTGCAAGGTGCAATTCTGAAATTTTTTGCTTTTTCCTGCTCCTCTTAGCATGATAAAGAAGATTCAAAGAGAGTGAGATGCCAGCTCCTTTCATTCAGTCAGTACCTTCAATCATTTCTGGACGTTTTTCAATGGCAAAAATCAATGAATATTGTAAATGCACAAACAGTAATTTCTCCGCATTGCAAGGTGCAATTCTGAAATTTTTTGCTTTTTCCCGCTCCTCTTAGCATGATAAAGAAGATTCAAAGAGAGTGAGGTGCCAGCTCCTTTCATTCAGTCAGTAGATTCAAACATTTCTGGTATATGAATAACATGTTTTTCAATGGCAAAAATCAATGAATATTGTAAATGCACAAACAGTAATTTCTCCGCATTGCAAGGTGCAATTCTGAAATTTTTTGCTTTTTCCTGCTCCTCTTAGCATGATAAAGAAGATTCAAAGAGAGTGAGATGCCAGCTCCTTTCATTCAGTCAGTAGCTTCAATCATTTCTGGACGTTTTTCAATGGCAAAAATCAATGAATATTGTAAATGCACAAACAGTAATTTCTCCGCATTGCAAGGTGCAATTCTGAAATTTTTTGCTTTTTCCTGCTCCTCTTAGCATGATAAAGAAGATTCAAAGAGAGTGAGATGCCAGCTCCTTTCATTCAGTCAGTAGCTTCAATCATTTCTGGACGTTTTTCAATGGCAAAAATCAATGAATATTGTAAATGCACAAACAGTAATTTCTCCGCATTGCAAGGTGCAATTCTGAAATTTTTTGCTTTTTCCTGCTCCTCTTAGCATGATAAAGAAGATTCAAAGAGAGTGAGATGCCAGCTCCTTTCATTCAGTCAGTAGCTTCAAACATTTCTGGTATATGAATAACATGATGTTTTTCAATGGCAAAAATCAATGAATATTGTAAATGCACAAACAGTAATTTCTCCGCATTGCAAGGTGCAAGTCTGAAATTTTTTGCTTTTTCCTGCTCGTCTTAGCATGATAAAGAAGATTCAAAGAGAGTGAGATGCCAGCTACTTTCATTCAGTCAGTAGCTTCAATCATTTCTGGACGTTTTTCAATGGTAAAAATCAATGAATATTGTAAATGCACAAACAGTAATTTCTCCACATTGCAAGGTGCAATTCTGAAATTTTTTGCTTTTCCCTGCTCCTCTTAGCATGATAAAGAAGATTCAAAGAGAGTGAGATGCCAGCTCCTTTCATTCAGTCAGTAGCTTCAAACATTTCTGGTATATGAATAACATGATGTTTTTCAATGGCAAAAATCAATGAATATTGTAAATGCACAAACAGTAATTTCTCCGCATTGCAAGGTGCAATTCTGAAATTTTTTGCTTTTTCCTGCTCCTCTTAGCATGATAAAGAAGATTCAAAGAGAGTGAGATGCCAGCTCCTTTCATTCAGTCAGTAGCTTCAAACATTTCTGGTATATGAATAACATGATGTTTTTCAATGGCAAAAATCAATGAATATTGTAAATGCACAAACAGTAATTTCTCCGCATTGCAAGGTGCAATTCTGAAATTTCTTGCTTTTTCCTGCTCCTCTTAGCATGATAAAGAAGATTCAAAGAGAGTGAGATGCCAGCTCCTTTCATTCAGTCAGTAGCTTCAATCAATTCTGGACGTTATTCAATGGCAAAAATCAATGAATATTGTAAATGCACAAACAGTAATTTCTCCGCATTGCAAGGTGCAATTCTGAAATTTTTTGCTTTTTCCTGCTCCTCTTAGCATGATAAAGACGATTCAAAGAGCGTGAGATGTCAGCTCCTTTCATTCAGTCAGTAGCTTCAAACATTTCTGGTATATGAATAACATGATGTTTTTCAATGGCAAAAATCAATGAATATTGTAAATGCACAAACAGTAATTTCTCCGCATTGCAAGGTGCAATTCTGAAATTTTTTGCTTTTTCCTGCTCCTCTTAGCATGATAAAGAAGATTCAAAGAGAGTGAGATGCCAGCTCCTTTCATTCAGTCAGTAGCTTCAATCATTTCTGGACGTTTTTCAATGGCAAAAATCAATGAATTTTGTAAATGCACAAACAGTAATTTCTCCGCATTGCAAGGTGCAATTCTGAAATTTTTTGCTTTTTCCTGCTCCTCTTAGCATGATAAAGAAGATTCAAAGAGAGTGAGATGCCAGCTCCTTTCATTCAGTCAGTACCTTCAATCATTTCTGGACGTTTTTCAATGGCAAAAATCAATGAATATTGTAAATGCACAAACAGTAATTTCTCCGCATTGCAAGGTGCAATTCTGAAATTTTTTGCTTTTTCCCGCTCCTCTTAGCATGATAAAGAAGATTCAAAGAGAGTGAGGTGCCAGCTCCTTTCATTCAGTCAGTAGATTCAAACATTTCTGGTATATGAATAACATGTTTTTCAATGGCAAAAATCAATGAATATTGTAAATGCACAAACAGTAATTTCTCCGCATTGCAAGGTGCAATTCTGAAATTTTTTGCTTTTTCCTGCTCCTCTTAGCATGATAAAGAAGATTCAAAGAGAGTGAGATGCCAGCTCCTTTCATTCAGTCAGTAGCTTCAATCATTTCTGGACGTTTTTCAATGGCAAAAATCAATGAATATTGTAAATGCACAAACAGTAATTTCTCCGCATTGCAAGGTGCAATTCTGAAATTTTTTGCTTTTTCCTGCTCCTCTTAGCATGATAAAGAAGATTCAAAGAGAGTGAGATGCCAGCTCCTTTCATTCAGTCAGTAGCTTCAATCATTTCTGGACGTTTTTCAATGGCAAAAATCAATGAATATTGTAAATGCACAAACAGTAATTTCTCCGCATTGCAAGGTGCAATTCTGAAATTTTTTGCTTTTTCCTGCTCCTCTTAGCATGATAAAGAAGATTCAAAGAGAGTGAGATGCCAGCTCCTTTCATTCAGTCAGTAGCTTCAAACATTTCTGGTATATGAATAACATGATGTTTTTCAATGGCAAAAATCAATGAATATTGTAAATGCACAAACAGTAATTTCTCCGCATTGCAAGGTGCAAGTCTGAAATTTTTTGCTTTTTCCTGCTCGTCTTAGCATGATAAAGAAGATTCAAAGAGAGTGAGATGCCAGCTACTTTCATTCAGTCAGTAGCTTCAATCATTTCTGGACGTTTTTCAATGGTAAAAATCAATGAATATTGTAAATGCACAAACAGTAATTTCTCCACATTGCAAGGTGCAATTCTGAAATTTTTTGCTTTTCCCTGCTCCTCTTAGCATGATAAAGAAGATTCAAAGAGAGTGAGATGCCAGCTCCTTTCATTCAGTCAGTAGCTTCAAACATTTCTGGTATATGAATAACATGATGTTTTTCAATGGCAAAAATCAATGAATATTGTAAATGCACAAACAGTAATTTCTCCGCATTGCAAGGTGCAATTCTGAAATTTTTTGCTTTTTCCTGCTCCTCTTAGCATGATAAAGAAGATTCAAAGAGAGTGAGATGCCAGCTCCTTTCATTCAGTCAGTAGCTTCAAACATTTCTGGTATATGAATAACATGATGTTTTTCAATGGCAAAATCAATGAATATTGTAATGCACAAACAGTAATTTCTCCGCATTGCAAGGTGCAATTCTGAAATTTCTTGCTTTTTCCTGCTCCTCTTAGCATGATAAAGAAGATTCAAAGAGAGTGAGATGCCAGCTCCTTTCATTCAGTCAGTAGCTTCAATCAATTCTGGACGTTATTCAATGGCAAAAATCAATGAATATTGTAAATGCACAAACAGTAATTTCTCCGCATTGCAAGGTGCAATTCTGAAATTTTTTGCTTTTTCCTGCTCCTCTTAGCATGATAAAGACGATTCAAAGAGCGTGAGATGTCAGCTCCTTTCATTCAGTCAGTAGCTTCAAACATTTCTGGTATATGAATAACATGATGTTTTTCAATGGCAAAAATCAATGAATATTGTAAATGCACAAACAGTAATTTCTCCGCATTGCAAGGTGCAATTCTGAAATTTTTTGCTTTTTCCTGCTCCTCTTAGCATGATAAAGAAGATTCAAAGAGAGTGAGATGCCAGCTCCTTTCATTCAGTCAGTAGCTTCAATCATTTCTGGACGTTTTCAATGGCAAAAATCAATGAATATTGTAAATGCACAAACAGTAATTTCTCCGCATTGCAAGGTGCAATTCTGAATTTTTGCTTTTTCCTGCTCCTCTTAGCATGATAAAGAAGATTCAAAGAGAGTGAGATGCCAGCTCTTTCATTCAGTCAGTAGCTTCAATCATTTCTGGACGTTTTCAATGGCAAAAATCAATGAATATTGTAAATGCACAAACAGTAATTTCTCCGCATTGCAAGGTGCAATTCTGAATTTTTTGCTTTTTCCTGCTCCTCTTAGCATGATAAAGAAGATTCAAAGAGAGTGAGATGCCAGCTCCTTTCATTCAGTCAGTAGCTTCAAACATTTCTGGTATATGAATAACATGATGTTTTTCAATGGCAAAAATCAATGAATATTGTAAATGCACAAACAGTAATTTCTCCGCATTGCAAGGTGCAATTCTGAAATTTTTTGCTTTTTCCTGCTCCTCTTAGCATGATAAAGAAGATTCAAAGAGACTGAGATGCCAGCTCCTTTCATTCAGTCAGTAGCTTCAATCATTTCTGGACGTTTTTCAATGGCAAAAATCAATGAATATTGTAAATGCACAAACAGTAATTTCTCCGCATTGCAAGGTGCAATTCTGAAATTTTTTGCTTTTTCCTGCTCCTCTTAGCATGATAAAGAAGATTCAAAGAGAGTGAGATGCCAGCTCCTTTCATTCAGTCAGTAGCTTCAATCATTTCTGGACGTTTTTCAATGGCAAAAATCAATGAATATTGTAAATGCACAAACAGTAATTTCTCCGCATTGCAAGGTGCAATTCTGAAATTTTTTGCTTTTTCCTGCTCCTCTTAGCATGATAAAGAAGATTCAAAGAGAGTGAGATGCCAGCTCCTTTCATTCAGTCAGTAGCTTCAATCATTTCTGTATTTGATAACATGATGTTTTTCAATGGCAAAAATCAATGGAATATTGTAAATGCACAAACAGTAATTTCTCCGCATTGCAAGGTGCAATTCTGAAATTTTTTGCTTTTTCCTGCTCCTCTTAGCATGATAAAGAAGATTCAAAGAGAGTGAGATGCCAGCTCCTTTCATTCAGTCAGTAGCTTCAATCATTTCTGGATGTTTTTCAATGGCAAAAATCAATGAATATTGTAAATGCACAAACAGTAATTTCTCCGCATTGCAAGGTGCAATTCTGAAATTTTTTGCTTTTTCCTGCTCCTCTTAGCATGATAAAGAAGATTCAAAGAGAGTGAGATGCCAGCTCCTTTCATTCAGTCAGTAGCTTCAAACATTTTCTGGTATATGAATAACATGATGTTTTCAATGGCAAAAATCAATGAATATTGTAAATGCACAAACAGTAATTTCTCCGCATTGCAAGGTGCAATTCTGAAATTTTTTGCTTTTTCCTGCTCCTCTTAGCATGATAAAGAAGATTCAAAGAGAGTGAGATGCCAGCTCCTTTCATTCAGTCAGTAGCTTCATCATTTCTGGTATATGGAAACATGATGTTTTTTCAATGGCAAAAATCAATGAATATTGTAAATGCACAAACAGTAATTTCTCCGCATTGCAAGGTGCAATTCTGAAATTTTTTGCTTTTTCCTGCTCCTCTTAGCATGATAAAGAAGATTCAAAGAGAGTGAGATGCAGTTCATCAGTCAGCTTCAATCATTTCTGACTTTTCAATGGCAAAAATCAATGAATATTGTAAATGCACAAACAGTAATTTCTCCGCATTGCATGGTGCAATTCTGAAATTTTTTGCTTTTTCCTGCTCCCTCTTAGCATGTAAAGAAGATTCAAAAGAGGTGAGATGCCA